>NC_050179.1:32114901-32414901 GCF_008315115.2 Sander lucioperca | reverse complement strand
TGTCCATTGCAAAACACATAAAAAATTGAACAAAGGAAAGACTGTAATTATATCTAATTAGCAGAGGTGGAATGTGCTGACGGATAAGAGGGGTAAATGAGGCGTGCTGTCAGATATGCAGGTGTGACAGGAAGTACCTGGCCAGGCCGAGGCGAGCCCTTTGACCGCCGCTGAGGGTCACGCCTCCTTCAACGAGGTGCGTCTTGTCTTTCTCAGGCAGCAAGGCAAAGTCCTACAGAGGAAAACAAGGGGTCAGAGGGTCTGTTATACAAAACAGCAAGAGAAGTGTACAATACATACCAGAGAGCTTGGCAAAAAAAACCATTGACAGTGAAGACCGTCAAACCATCTTTTTTTTTCCGCCTTTAATTTGACAGGACAGCTAGGTGAGAAAGGGAAGAGAGAGGGGGGAAAGACATGCAGGAAATCGTCACAGGTTGGATTCGAACCCTGGACCTCTGCATCGAGACATAAACCTCTCAGTATATGTGCGCCTGCTCTACCAACTGAGCCAACCCGGCCACAGTGAAACCATCTTTTTCATTTTACCTCTAAACGTCTGACCAAGTATATCGTTGATGCCTAAAATATGGGTAAGGTGCACTACCTGTGTGCTGAATGCTACAGTTACGGAAACTAGGCCAGTGGTTTAAAGATATACTGTCAGCTCAAACATTTATCTACTAATTTAACATAACTTTGGAACGAAAACACAACATGATTAGCATTAGGATAAAAGTTGATGGTCTTCAACTGGAAGTTCTGAACATGGCAAATGTACAGCTGATGAAATGTTTTAATTAAAATAAAGATTAAATTATTATATTTGCAATATGCAAAGCAGCAAAAATAAAGCTTTGTTGCTTCAATGGTTAAAGAGTGACGCACATATCTCACTTGTGCAAGGTTTTGCACGACAATAGGTTGAACTTACTGAGACTCGGGCAAAAATAACCTTGGAAGATTTTTTTTTTTTTTTTTTTTTTTTTTTTTTAAAAAAGGGGCAGAAAATGGCACCATGCAGTCTCTGGACAAATTGCAGGGTAAAAACTAAATAAATAAATGACTAAATAACTAAATAGACCATTATTTCTGTATGGGCAGCTGCTCTTTCAAACACTTTGAACGGATTAAAATCTATTGTAGTGATCCTTATTGAGTCGAATCTGCACAAAAGACACATCGTTTCAGTTTTATGAAACTGCACCCATAAAAGAACTAACCAAGGTTCATTTTGGTTTCATGGTAATTGTTCTCAGTACTGTGTATGCAATAAATATGCCTATTAAACAACACCACCAATACCTCTTTTACATGACTTTAACCCTTTTAATTAAAGTAATGTGGTAGAAATTCATGATCATATGATCAGAGATGTATTGTCCAAGTTGAAACCACACAAAAAGCACAAACCACAGATGGGACAGGCACATGTCATATAGTGCGTTCAGTGGTAATTGATAATGAAAATAGACGCCCATACCAATTAGAATGAAGTGACGGCACAACTTCCTACCTTTTAACGGCAGCTTCCGCTGTCCTGACAGGAGAGCATAGGGGATCAAGTTAACAGGTTGTTTAACAGCTTGTAAAACAAGGCAGCATAGAAAAAAAAAAAGACATGCTGTGTGTCTCACGCTGAACAAAAAGCACCTGCCGGGCCAGCAGCTAGAGGCTGGGGGCAAAAGATGAGTTTACAGTGCAAAGACCACCCATGGCAGTCTGTCTGGTGCTTCAGGGGGCAACAATAGTAAGGAATTACAGTCACCAGCCCACTAAACGCCACGTCTCTGTCTGGATAGATCTGCTCTAGTTGTTAGTCCAGTCTGTCAGGGTTGCCTTGGGGATTTTACCGGTGTCTACTCTCTCTATTTTAAGTCATTTCTAGCCTCTTGAAGTGATTGATAAGGCAGATCATTGAGAATTGGTACTTTTAAGAGTTATTGGTAACACATTTTTTGGGAAAATTACTACAGAGCTTATGGTGCCTAGCATCTTATTATTTATGATCAACGAGAGTGAGAATTCACTTCTCATTTATATCAGCACAATCTGTCATCACTCTCCTATTGATTAACGGGTCTCACAGAGCAACGGCTAAAACTACAACTACCACAACTAATGATGCTGTCAAAAGTGAGTAGTGTAAACATTGCAGTTAAAGATTTTAACTTAGGATCATTTTAGGAAACATAAAATGCTGTATTTTTCCAGAGAATCTCAAGTCTTCAATTATGAAAAACCACCTTAAATGTATTTGATCTGAAATATTATACATTGTGCCTTTCAATAAGAATAATCAGAATGATGCTTTGAAAAATTGAGATGATTTGTAAATATTCTTGTAAAAATTGTGCTAGAGATAAAAAAAAAAAAATGTTTAAACAGTTTAAAAACGTACCTACTGTCATTCCAGGCAATATGTCTAATACGTGGAAGACATGAATAAAGAGCACATTATTTCACATTGCTTGTTGCCACGACTGACTCCATCCAACAATGCATCAGCCCTAACAATGTTTAAAGGGGAGCTGCTTTTCAGAGGCCGTTTTGTCTTTCCTGTTTGTCAGTCAACACTCACAATCAAAGCACCTCCTGTCATTTCCATACAATATACAGCAGAACTGACAGTGCATCTCCTCTCCACACTGCTTTTGTTATTTCCGTTTCACTGACACCTCTCCTCAAAGACAAAATGGAGGCCGTTTCTTTTTTTTTTTTGTTGGTCAAAAACTAATGAGGCATTGTCACTGCCACCTCAGACGGTGCGTGGTAGTAAATAAATATGATGGTCCAACCCTCTGCATGAGCTGCTCAATTGATTTCAGTATAAATAATATGAATACAGTGTATTTACAATATCACTATAATTAAAAAATGTCATAAACTTAATGTTTATATAGGTTCCAACAATGTGATTATCAACATTTTCTGAATAGTTGTGGTAGTTTGGCTATGTGTAATAGTTTATTACTCAATAGACTACATCACTATAATGTACTGTACATGTATGTTTATTCCTATTTATTTTCACCGCCAAAGAGATTTTTTTCGGCTCAGTTTGTTTGTCAGCAGGATTATGGAACTATACTGGCCCTGTTTTCATGAAATTTGGTGGAAGGGTGTTACATGGGCCAAGGAAAAAGCCATAACATTTGAGTGGAACCAAATCATGCGGTGGATACACAGCTTCAGTCCATAGGGAGTTGGGTTGGTAAACCGGAGAGTAGGGTTGGGTACCCTTTGGATCTGAACAAATACCACTACTGATACCAGTACCTGGAATTCGGTTCCGGTACCCAACGGTACTTTTTTCAGTTCTTTCCCTCTATAATTACAAAACAATTATTACAGTTGTAAAAATAATTCCAAACCTATTTACTTAGAACATTGTTATTTATTAAGAATATTTTACACTGACAGAAATAAAAACAAAAATAAATCTCTCAAATATAAAAAAATAATCTCTCCTCCCAAACCCGTCCCTACAACCTATTGAATTGAATAATTATTCAACTTTTTTTCTTGTATTTGTATATTATTCTATTTTAGCCTGTTTTATTTTCTTCATGACCGTTTTTAATTGCTCTTTAATGTTTCATGTAAAGCACTTTGAATTGCCTTGTTGCTGAAAGGTGCTGCAGAAATAAAGTTGCCTTGCAACCTCAGCCTGTCAGTCGATCCCCAGGGCACAGAAGCCACCATTGTGCCTGCTCAGAGGAAGTGTAACGTCAACAGCACCGCGACTGCTTTCGGCTCGCCATTAATATCATATCACAGTGAAAGGTGTCTGCATGAAGTTTTGAAAAACTGTAACCACACTTGAAGCCGTTTTATCGGCACTGCCGTGACTCACTGTGACTTCAACAAAACTGCAGAGCTGACGTAGTTTGCTCCGTCCGCACCTCTGCGTGCGCGTGTGTGTCGGACCTCTGCTCTCTGTCAACATGCAGAGGAGGACAGATAAGCTTGTGCTTACTCTCAGGTACGAAATTTGGCACCGTTTGATTTTACGTGAACCAATACTCGGTAGTACCGACGTGATTCGGTCGGTACCAGTAAAAGTATCCCAACCCTACCGGAGGGTCGCTGGTTCAAGTCCCCGTACGGCCCGAAGTATGGAGTGTGGACTGGTAGCTGGAGAGATGCTAGTTCACCTCCTGGGCACTGCCAAGGTGCCCTTGAGCAAGACTAAAAAATAATAATAATCGTGATTTTGTGATTGACCAAAATAATTGTGATTATGATTTTTCTTTTTTCATTATCGAGCAGCCCTATGTGCAGAAAGAATATTACATTACTTCTGGGATTTTACACCATAATAAACACCTACTTTTCTTTCATGTACGCAACATAAGAGTCATGTTTTTTTTGCTCCACAATCACAGGCCCAACAAGCCCTGTGATCTGATGATTTGTCTATACAGCTTGTCTGTGTTGTAAACGTCTGTCACTGGGAACCAACAAGCTCATATTTCATCCCAGTGACATTACGTGAGATTTCCAAAGCAAAAGAGGAGACATTATTCTGCTGAGGGCACCGTCTCTCAACACTGAGGCTTATGAGAGTGCAAGTGTGTGGTGGTGTGTGTGTGTATCAGTGTAAGAGACAGAATGTGCAAGCATGCGTGTCTTTGTATGTGTGAGGGACATAATGGGTTTAAATGTGAACTGGGGAAACCTGAACCTTCTTGATGCCTTGTAGAGGCTCCAGACAGACAAGTGAGCATCGGTCCGATGGCATAGATGAATTTATTAGAGAAAACTGCTATGAAACACTAAGTTATTTGTAACTAAAAGTAATATTTTGTGACATTTTCATAGCAAAACATGTTGCTACTGTGTGTCACTGATTTATAGTGACTCAACATATTCCCTGTTCATTGACAATTTTACCTTTCATTTTACTTTTGTGTGTGGCTGGGGCTTCAATTAATGTCAGTTACAATGAAATCCAGTGGTCACAAATTTTCAAGGCCTCTAAAAAGTATAAAAATATCTACTGCAGCATTGAACCTGTGTATTAAGTCATATTTTGTTTGTGGGTTTTGAACACTCATGTGGTCCATCTGTATGTTGGCTATGCTCCAAAAAGCTTGTGTTTTCAACAAAATATTATGAGTATTTATATTTATATTTTTGGGAAAATATGAATGTCTGTAGCTCCCTGACCATATTGACTAGATTGTGTAGTCGATTATGCTGCAGGAGTTTTTATGGAAAAATTGCTGCCAGGGATAAAACATTGACAGGCTGCACGATTAACCACCTTGAAAATCTCAGCAAAAAAAATCCTCTGCTATAACAGAAGTGGTTATATTTGTTTTAGGTTGAGTTTGGAATAAAAAGCAGACAATGTGTGTAGTTTACACGAGCAACAAAAGCCACCATGGTTGAACATACCTACAGAAATCCTCTTCATTTGCAGAATAGTAAAGAAGAAAAAGAAAGAATATAATAAAGTAAAAGGTACCTCTTCCAGCTGACATGCTTTGATGACAGAGGTGTAGCGGTACTCGTCATATGTCAGGCCAAACAGGATGTTGTCTCGAATCGTCCCGGGAATTATCCAGGAAGTCTGTGGCGAGTAGGAGATGCGACCGCTGTGTCTGATTTTACCCTCCGATGGCACCAACTCTCCCAGGATCATCATGAGCAGGGAACTCTGGAGGGAAAACACACTGGTCACACTTTATTCTACATGTTTATTCTGAGGCATTAAGATGTCACTCTCACATAGAGAAGAGTCAGCATGTAGGGTTTCAGTGCCTTGCTCGAGGACACTTTGAGATGATTTCTTTGACCTACCTTCCCTGAGCCAGTGGATCCAGCCACCGCCAGCATCGTGCCCTTCTCCAGGTACAGGCTGATGTTTTTGAGAACAGGCGTTACGTAGAGGTTAGTGAAGAAGACGCCAGCGTCACCGTTCAGGTGTCCGTTTGCTTTGTTCTCCTGTTTGATCTTTTCAAACAGCTCACCAATGCCCTGCAAAAGAGTTCAAAATCAAATTTTTTTTTTATGTACAAATTCAAAATGTGCAGGTAGACTGAAACATAGAATACAATGTGTGTGCTTCAAAAGGCATTTGTATAAATAAGTCAATATTGTATTTTATTAGCGATTTAAATGATCACCAATATTCTACATAAATAGCTCGCAGATTTTCCTACATTATACTTTATTCTACTATATTAGGATGCAGTGCCCAATGCTTTGGGGCATTGTTGTCTACCTTTACAACACTGTACCATTCTATGCTTAAGTACACATTCTGTGTGTGTACGTGTGCGTGGCATGTACTCCATTTGTTTTTTTTCCTTTAGTTTACATAGCTGTCTGTACAGGGCTGAGTGAGTGTGTCGTCAGGCTGTGCTTCGTGACACAGGGCCAAACCTGTGAGAAACAAGAGATTCTCCAAAGACATGGGAAGAGCTCCCAAAGTCTCACAATGGCCTTGTTTCACCTCATCTGTCACCGCATCTGTAGAGATTAATGGGTGACACATCACTGTTAGAAAAAGGAACTCGGCTTGACTGGTCGGCTTAATCATTGACCCCTGTGACATTTTATGGGTCACCGTTCCTCTAATGCCGGGATTTGCTGCGGTTTGTATAGGTTTCTCTGTGCGATTCACATTCTAATGAGCTGACGTACATGCTGTCAGCAGTAAAGAAAGGCAACACCCCTCCCATTCATCGCAGAATGGCACATTCCAGGAAGAGAAGAAGGCAAGAGGAGAATCTGGGAATTAGGTGATGAACACAACTCCGAATCTCAAAGGGAGATTCAGAGTGTTCCCAGCGAAGGCAAAGTTTGGTGACGACACTGGGATAATTAATTATGCAAAGTAACGGAAAAAAACAGAAACAGAGTAAAAGTACAGAGTTGGATGTTCGTTTTCTCACGCCATTGGGTGGTCAATAAATCACACCTGTTAGACAAAGTTTACAACCTCTGCCTATAGATAAGATTATACTACCCACTCCCAGTGATGGTGAGAAATTAACTATTATACCTGTAATGCATGGTGGATTTAGGTTGCAGGAGTTTTAACTTCTCTCTTATAGTAAATGTACTATAACTTGACTGATACTGGATTTATCGGGTCCAATACCAATATTGACATTTGAGAGTCATAATGATTCATCAGCCGATAATCTTCTATCTATATCTTTTTTTCAGGTGGTCAGACTACAGATGTAATGGCAACACTGTTTCTACCTTAAACATATCTGATATCTCTGTACTGACATTTCTTGTTCCTTATCGGCTGACATAATGCAATATAGATTTTATCTACAATAAGCTAATGCCAGGCAATAGTTTGATTTTGTTATGCTCAGCTTACTAAGCACAGGCCACCTGTCACATGTACACATCCATCCTCTTAAAAAGTACCCGTAAACTTTATCATTTTGGAATCATACTTGCTCCAAACTAAGGATATCAATGATTTATCAATGAAGAAGTCATATTCTGAGATTGCAGAAAGTTGTCTGAGTAATTGCATAACCCCAGCAGGGATCAGTTCCTACGCCGCTGCACCCTAAGTGATCTTCGCCAGAGTGCATGATGTGGGCATGCAGGGTACCCCCAGGATTCTCCAAGTTACATTTAAGACTTTTTAAGACCTTTTTAATACCACATAGGATGAAATTTAATGTAATTATAATGGAAAATGTGTATGGATTTAAACCCGAGAAAGGAATTATTTAGCAAGTAACGTTACAGAGGCGAGTTTGCGCTAGCCATAGTCGGACAGACTCGCACGGCAATCAGCTTGTTGTGCTGACCTCAGCACCTTTGCCATCAGCCTCGTCCACCAACTTGTATGTATTTCCGGCCAGATCTCCAGACACTTGCCTATTCTGAGCCGACGAGCTAACGTTAGCTTGTTAGTAGCACGGTACGAGACCGTTTATTTAATCCTACAAAAGGACAACACAAAATCTAAGACCTTGTAAACAAACTTTAATGAATAAAATTCAATACTTTTAAGGCCTTTTAGAATATTAAATTTAGTACTTATTTAATACTTTTAAGACCCCATGGGTACCCTGGGCATGACACTAAAAATCAGTTAGACTTAAGTCTGTTGTCAAGAAATACAAGCAGTCTATATTTTCTTCTTGAGAAGAATGGGATCTTTGTTTTAAGTGCCATGCATGTTACAGTATATCATCCAGAAAGGTCTGAAAGTTGTCCAGAAATACGGTTTAATCTTTTGGATTTTGTTTGACTATATGTTGAAGAAATGCACTGAACATTTATACCAAGTACTGTATGTTTAGTGACAGTTTCTTTCTTTCTTTCAAGTACCACATTGAGTTGACACACAGAGTTGAACAAACCTCGTCCCAGGATGCAGACACGTTGACCAGCTCCAGCTCAGTGGTGGTCAGGTTGTACTCCAGCACTCTGTATTCTTCCTTCATCAAGAATTCCTGGAGAAAACAAAACAGTAACATCAGTATCATATATACATTTTTGGATTGAATTTGTTGAATGACATCCCCCCCCCCACACTTCCCTGAACCCACCTCGATCTTCTTGACCAGTGCCAGCGTGTCGTACCACATCTGGATGGACCCTGGCAGCTGGCGGGTCAGCGTCATTCTCAGCACCATGCAGTAGGAAGCCGTGGTGAAGATACGGCGCAGGATGATGCCTTTACTGAGTGCGTGTGGAACGATGGCAGACACGATGACCAAGATGGCGGAGAAGAAGTACGAGGCGCTGTAGAAGTAACGCAGAGAACCGATCTTCCTCGTTAGCGTCATCTCGTCCCTGACGAGCGAGGGGAAGTGAGACAGAAGATTTTTTTATTTCTCTATCTATCTATCTATAAAAAACATTGTTATTCATATCATATTATTGATTTCAGCAACACTGCACAGACTTGCCTGAATACTGAGAATTACAGGAGCTGCCTTTTGTTTTCTAGAAACAACCGACATCCAAAAAGATGTTTTGGTTAACAACATGTCAGTTTATCATGATGCTATTGTCGTGTAAATGTGAAGTCTTGGTGGCTCCCTGTTAGCTCTGATAGTTATCAAAAATATTTCTGGACGATGACATCAAAATTCCTTCCTGTACGTTTATTGTTCTTGCTAATTACAGTGATCCTGATTCTGGCTCTGACAGCCACCAGTGACGCCAGCGTGGTTCTGCTCGTTCACCACATGTTTTAACATCTCTCTCTCAATTTTCGCACCAGCTTGATTCCATTTCTACGGCACAGTGGTAGCCTTTTCAGTGTGATGTCGGCTGACACTCTCTCGTTTCTTTTTTCTTGTTCAGTTCCATTTATTACAATACATCTATAGCATCATCAATATACATAATAGCATATAAAAAGATACTGGAGAGATGGATGACTTTAAAAATTAGGGGTTGTATACTGCAGAACATGTTTGACCAGAGCAATGCTGCTCCAAGTCTCCACACTGCAATCAACAATAAAGCATTATTTCATTCAATACTACTGTTAAAGTGGCCTTAAATCATCTAATACCCTTTAGCTAATAGCCTTTAGGATGATTTAACAGCCTTTTGTTATTTAAAGACTTTAAATGACCAGCAGATACATTGTTAAACAACGGTCAGGTATTAAAAGAAAAGAAAATTGGAGAGGTTCCTTTTGGGTAAGGTGGTTGTGTGTTTTGGTGTCTTACTGTCTGATGTTCTTGATGATGGTTTCCATCACCTCCTCCCAACCGTACGCCTTCACAGAGTGGATGTTCTCCACAATCTCTGAGGTGAGAGCCAGGCGGCGGCTGATCATCACTCCTCGCTCCACCCTGTTTACAGGACACAGTTGTACGTTACCAACTTACAGCAGCATCATACGCGCAGAACACAAACACAGCAATTCACAAGGTCACAGTAGGCCCACATGTGCGAGCGTGAATGAATGCATACATACCAGGGCTGGGTTCAAATAATCTATTCTCCAATTAAAATCGATCTTTGTTTGAGTGATCTGATATTGGTTAACTTACAGCATGCATTCTGAGAATGTCTTTTATCTTTTTTAATATCTTTTTAAACTCCCTAACCTAATTGATATTGAATTGGAGATATAATCGAATCGGGACCTTGTGAATCGAAATTGAAAATCGGGAAATCACTGGCGATACACAGCCCTAATACAAACAAGCATCAACATGCATATCACAACATGCAGCTACAAACATGCTAACATGCACAATAAAATATGAATATGTGCTGGATGGGAATATGAAAGTAACAGCATAAATATGTATACATGGAAAAACTTCTTAGACAAGAAGTTACAAAGTTATCAGGAGAAAAATAATATATGGACTAAATGTTTCAAATCTTAGTAGTAGTAGATATACATGCACATACATACATAGTGCAAGACATTAGGGCAATTACAAGTTTATGTATAGGTGTAATATTCTGATACTTATGCTCCATAATATGAGTGGATGTGTGATTGTGTTTCCCCACCGGTGCGGCCCCATCTTCTGGGAGAGCCAGGCCTGGATGATGCCCAGCAGAGTCAGTGCTGCCAGCGCGCAAAAGCCATTCACCTCGATCAGCTCCCAGATCAGACCCACACACAGTATACACTGCAGGGGGGTGATCCATACAAAGTGGGCCAGACCCAAGCTCTGGAATAAACATACACAAAAGTACACAAACATCACATCAATGAACATATTGTAATCAGAATATGACTTAATTAAAGGAGCAATACTGTGACACTTTGGCGCAAGGAAATTACGTTCTTTTGCTCCTGAACACAGCGAGGTCAAAGGTCAGGTTCAAGGAATACTCAGCTGAGAACCTTTGTTTACACTCACTGCCTGAAAGGTGGTTTTGGAAAAGTAACAGAGGACAGCCGCTGTAGCCAGCTTCGATCAAAACAAAACAGAGTTGGAAACATAGTACACCTAACTAAGCTGCCAACAAAAAGAAATTGTGCATTATGACATATTTTTGTGAAAACATGAGTTTGAAACATACAGAGCAACAGATACAGTAGAATCAGTGGATTACGCTAAACTAGGCTACTATATGAAGAGACTATTCATATAATAGCCTAGCATACTTGACTAAGCTCCAACTGTGATTGAAACATTGTAATTTAAATAAATCTTCTCATAGATGCAGTTTACTATAGCCCTGTGATGTGCAGGGTTTACCATAGGGCATTTTGGCAGGGTTGCTTACTCGTATAAATGTTTGGCAATTGTTTTGTGGTTGATCAAATTCCCGTCTCCTTCCCATTGCACATGAAAGATTTGCAGTGCAGTAGAATGAATGAATGAATGATTACAATGATTGAACGCAAGAGAGCAAGCTCAAAAGTAGGAGGCAAGAAAGACAGAAATAAAAGAAGAAATGTATCAAACAAGTAAACGTTCTGTTTTGAGGAATCCAGTTTCATCCAGTCAGCACTGTGCTGATAGACCTCAGCTCTCGCCTCAATAAAGCTCCCTTTCATCCACTCACCTACAATCCACACACACACAAGTCATAAGAAGAGAGTGCTGCATTGGCAAAGTCACATCTAAGCCAGGTGATAATTGTCTTTAAGCAGGTCCACATTCAACGCCTCAGTGAGACCCAGGGCAAATCTGAGTTCAGTCTATACACACAAACAGAGGCACATACACACGTATATACCCTCCAGTTATGTTTTTTGCATAGTTAGAGTTTAATCATCATTTATTCATCAGATAATCAGGGTTTTTTTCAACACTGAATCACAGTTACAGAATACTTTGCTTGGTTTGTATACGTGTGTGTGTGTATTGTTGCAGATCTATTGTCATCTAATTGTCCCTCAGCATGAAGAACACATAGCTCTGTTTTGGGTAATAAAACGGATTCACTGAAGTCAGTGAGGGTGTGAGCTTTTCCCTTACCCTTCCTGTGGAGATAAAACCATTTACCGCCAGCTACTCATGAGTGGAAAACTACTAAACAATGGGATGCAATTCACATTCAAAAGTCAAATTCAATAGTTCTGAACTTAACATGTACAGAGGTTCAGTCCTCGCCGCAGCGGCCGCAGATTCAATTCCGACCTGAGGCCCTTTGCTGCATGTCATTCCCCCTCTCTCTCCCCTTTCATGTCTAAGCTGTCCTATCAAATCAAGGCCTAAAATGCAAAAAAAAAAAAGAAATCTTAAAAAAAAAAAGAAAAAAAAAAAAAAAAAAAAAGAGATATTTGCAAATTGCTTCACAAGGCAGCAAAATAAAAACAGACAAGTCATAAAATCATCAGGTTTTACACCTAAAACATTGTATTGAAGAAAATAAAAAGACAACGTTCAAAGGAAATGAAAACTCACTAAAATCAGTAAAGGCTCGTTGATAAAATATCTTTTCAGGAGGGACGTAAGGGTTTACCGACTCAAGGGCAGATCGTTCCTGAGCTTCGGGCCCTGACTGAAAACGGTCCGTCCACCTTTAGTTTTCAGCCAGAGAGTAAAATGGAAAAACAAAACTGATAAAATATATGTATATGTAAACTAACAAAATCCTTAGGGAAGTCTCACCTCATCCAACTTGTTGAGGTGGGTGGACATCAGACTGACTAGTTGACCAGTGCTGATCTTATCCAAGACTCGGCTCGACAGCTTCAGGGTCTGAAAAGGTCAAAAGGTCAGAGGCACAAAAGATAGAAAGTGAATTGGTTGAGAGGAAGCCGGTGACACCACCAGAGGCTGGCACGCCCCTCACAGCTGCCTGTGGATTGCCACTACTAGACTTCCACATGTGAGAAGCTTCTGGGAATGTTCAATCATGCATGCCGAACAAGGTAGAAGGATTCAGCTGATGCTTCTGTCTGATCTTAAAAACAATTGCAAGGAAACAGTGTGACACACACAGCGGTCTTACCCTTATCAGCTTGGTGGTTATGTTTTGTTCCAATAACTGGTTGTTACAGCAGTGGCTTTATGTAGACAGTGTTTGACTCATGTGTAATCAGAGAAAAAGGCCCACAGTGTCACTGGCTACGAGTTTTGGCAGATTTTACACTCAAACTCCACACCATTTCAGAGGCAAATATTGTACTTTCATTACGTTGCAAATGACTGCAATGAGTTCAATGAGATTCTCAAATATCACTCCAAAATGTCAACTTTTAAGGATAAATGAAAAAGACCTTATTTTTGCATGTTGACAATACATTTTAGACATAGATCTTATAAAAGAACTGAGGTTGGGAAATTGTCTTAATCTGTGATGACAGTTTTAGGTTTTTACACAAATAAATTAACGACCGAGTCTCAGTTACATAAATACACTGTCCTCTCCTTACCTCCTTACCTTCTTATATATGAGACTGAAAAGGGCAATGCGGATCTGCATGCCCAGATGATGCAGTCCAAAGATGGCAGGTTGCAGCAGGAGGAAGCGGACGGTGAAGAGTAGGCAGAGGCCCAGGGCCAGGAAGTATCCCTGCTCACGCTCCGGAGCGTGGAATGGGTCGAAGGACGCGATGATGCGACCCAGAAGCTGAGGCTGCACAGTCTTGGAAGCCTCCTACACCAAGAGATAAGACAATAAGAGAAAGGGTGGTGATTGGTTTATTCTGCTTTTACATCAATGACACTTTATGGTAGAGAAACAAAAGTCAGCCAGCTTGTACTTGCGTCCCTGGAGCAGGTAAGAGTCAACTCCTAGTCAGTTACTGGCAAGAGGATTCATGATTTCCAATAATTTTGCAGTGCATGCCATTCATAATTACATTTTTTTGTAGAAAATCTGAACTTTTAGGTGTCAAAACTAACTTCAAAATAGAAATCCATAGTGTATACTCCTGCCAAGGTGTATGATCCTATTTTTTCCGATCATTTAGAAAAGTTAATTTACAGCGTGATTCTGCTCTGCATTAAAATATACATTGTGATATACTGTAAGTAAGTAAGTAAAGTTTATTTCAAGAGCACATATAAACACAGCTTAAGCTGACCATAGTGCTGTACAAAAAAGCACGAAGGTTCTGTATAAATAACATTGAAATGTAAAATAAAAGTAGAATTAAAACGCAAAAAGAACATCCCAACGACAACAAGCAGCAATTTACAAATACAGAATTATAGATATGATAACAGATTGATAGATTGTGTTAAAAAGATAAGATAAAAAATCTTTAAATCAGATTCTTTTTTTTCATACAATTCAGTGCAGTAAAACATATGGATTAAAAACAAACAAAAAACATGTCTAACCAAGATCAATGTCAATGTCACAATTTCACATTTAGCCATAACATAACTGAGATTCTGCAAAATATTTAAGAACATGAAAAAAAAAAAAAAAAAAAAAAACTCCTTCGGCTTCTTCTGAGACAACTTGCCCAAAGGTTTTCGCCACACAGCCTCTTCAACATCTAACAGGCATTCTTGTCGTCAAGACAACCACCTAACCAACTGTACTAACTGACGCAACGGCTGCTGTCCCCACCACCACCTTTCCATAGGTCCGGGGCAGTGAGGATGGTTTGCGACACTATGGTGCGACATGCTTGTTATTTGTGTGCGTCATGGCACTGTGGCTCTATAGGCCCTCACCAATCCAACACTGTTAACACCGTTAACACACACACACCGCAGTAAAACAGCAGTGTGTAAACAAGATTGGGGCTAGAGTAACTGTGGGAATTCTTTATAAACCAATGTAGTCATGACCCAATATTGTATTTATACAAAACTGTGTAGTTTTCTTAAATATATAAAAGGCAATGTTTTGCACGAAGCATCTGTGTTGCCTTTAAATATTATCTACATTAAGGATCCAGCACCCAGTCTTAAAAGTTTCAATGTGAGTTGAGCCTGTCTAATTTTTTATGTTGTTTTCAAGACGTAAAGAATAATTTGAGCATTTTTTTTATGTGAAGACATTACAGTTATTCTGTGATTACAATGTAAAATTATAATGTAATATATAATCTTATTGTTAGCAGGATGGATAATATCTCGGGCAGCATTTATACAGTGGATTATAGAACTTTCTAATCAATAAATTAAAAAAATAATAAATTAATCATAAAAGGAAAAAACCTGTGTAAAAGTAGAATGCCAAACATTTTCTGGTTACAGTTACAAACTGGATGAGTTACTGTTTTCTTGTTTTAGGTTACTGTACATTGAATGCTTTGGGGTTTGTATTGTTGGTCTTGTAAGCAATATGAAGAAACCAATTTATGCTTGAGGAAGAAATGATGATTCTGTACAGTAACACCTAGCCTTCATCACATTGGCCAGGATTTGGATTTTCTGACTCTAGCAGCTCACAAAGATAACTAAGTTGTAAACCGAAATCAGAGCTTTAAAACATCCATTCAGTCACCTACATCCATGTTTCCCTACAGTCTATGGTTCAAACTAAAGCTTGTTCTATATACTTTACAACAAACAATAAACAAACCTAATATCACATTGAACAGAGCATAAGAATCATGAGGTTACATCTGCAACTCAATGGTATGATCCATTTCGGCAGAGTTAACTACTTCCTAAGTCGATTTATGTCAGATCTGCTTCCTCCAGAGACAACCGATCGATATGACTCACCCCGAGGTAGAGGAGGACACCAAAGAAGGCGAAAGGGCCGATGAAGCATCGGGCCAGCGCTCTCATCAGCCTGGGCTTGTTCTTGGCTGACACCACCTCTCTGTCCCATTCTCTGCAGGGAGGACAGAGTTACAACACAGTTAACCCGCAGTGCAGGCAGGGTGGGAGAAGAACACATTTACCAGACAAATGCCAGCATTCTATTTGTCCACTACTACTTTGGCAACAAACCTGCTGTCCTTTCTCAACTTTGGCTGGTGATTTAGCTACAGAACGAGAAGCTAGTAGTGTATTTATCGATTTTCACTTTGTTAGAAATCCTTTGACCATCAATGGGAGAGTAATGTGGAAACAAATGCACAAAAACTTAAAGTCAAATTAATACTTTATTTGTTCTTCTAATTTGATGATCTATTAGTATAATTAGTTTTTTGATGGAATTTCACTTCCCCCAAAACTTTTCTGTTTTCACACTTTGTTAGATAATGAAGACGCTACTCTCTCTGATGTGCATTTCTACAGATTTTTCTAAAAGTATTTTTTGGATATTGCCTTATGGAGCTATAACTTTTTGCCCTTGTCCTTACACACATGGATTAACTTCCCACAAACTGCCCTGGCAAGCAGAAACAGCTACAGTAAGTAGCAGCATTGTTCTCTGAGTCATTTATAACCGGGGTGATTTGGCTGACCAGTTCAACAGTGAGTGATGGGAGAAAAAGTGGGGAGGAGAATACACAAGTGAAAAAGGAGAGGGAGACCAACAAGGAAGAGAGTGACAAAACAAAGTAAGAGAACAAAGTCTGAAGTGTCCTATCGTAGGTATTGATATCCTGAAGTTAAATATCAACTAACTCTACCAAGCCCCAAAAACTAAAGCTAAAGATGCTGCTAGCTTTGTAGAGTATATTGATCTCCATTCACAGATAGCTGAGGTAGGGATGCACTGATTTGATCTGCTAGATCAGTATCAGCACTGATACTGACCCTATCAAGTGGATGGGATACAGATCATGAATCCACATTAAATACAGTTTCTTCATCAATGGATGCCATTCAAATTCAGTGTTTGTTTTCCATTTGTACTGCCTGGTATCGGTATATACAGCAAGGGAAATTGTCACCAACAATTTCAGACTCCTTAACATGGACCTTCCTTAAAAGATGTTCAGCCACATTAGACGGATTTCCATGCTCAACATTTCACTCATGCTCAAATTTCATGTCCATCATTACCTCATCCATGCACATGCTTACTTGCATTCTTAGATCAAAACTACTGCGACTCTTAATTCTTGTTGTTCATGTAAATAAATGTCTGTTTAGTCAATGTCTATCGACGAGTGAGGTAACACAATGGTGATTGAGTTTACAGTCCACAGATGAAAGCCCTTCCATTTGCAGTATTACGAACTGGGTGTCTGTGGCTACATTCCCGGGAAAAATCCCAAGCGGCACAAAGTTAGTGACACGTTTTCCATCATCCAGCAGTGGTTGGTCCGCCAGAGAATAAGCGGTTACTACCAAAGACACACCTGCAATTACTGCTTATCGCCATAAAGAAACAAAACAGAAATCTTCGAGACTGTAACTTTAACTCTTTTTTTTTTTTTTTTTTATATACATAATTTATATTTAGTATTAATATTTTTTAAATTGCTGTTTTTTTGCACACAAACTAACTACATTTGCTAAATATGTTCTACACACGATATCCGACCATGGCAGCGCAGCATTTCACTACACATGTAGGTTGTTCATTTTATAAAACAAATACTTATTTTACAGATTTACATTTTACACACCCTTTTATTTCATTTATTTCTTTACTTATATTTCCTTCCAGCTCTTGATATTGTATACAATACCATGGCAGAAAAGCTTGTTGAAGTGAACTGAACTCAGTGATGAAGGGGCTGATGGTACACAGCATGCTTTAATAAAAGGTAAAGTTCACATTCCCAGAAGCCTTCACTGCTTGTCTGATCGGAATAATGAAAGCAAAATCACCCACCACTGCTCATTCATCACCCGGTGGGCACCGGGCCCTTTCTAAAAGGTTGACTTTTTAACACCGATGTACATTAACCGGCTTGTTGGCACCATTCAGCGTGACGTGGGGCCCTGGGTAACCAAGGGGCCAGGCCAATGTGGGACACTGCTGTGGTTGTTAGGCAAAATAAAAGAAAAGAAAGAAAGAAGACACGAGTATTGAATCTCCATTTTTTAAGAAAACAAAACATTGTCAAAGATGTGGCATTTGCTCAGTGCTATAAGAACAGTAAAAGAAACAATGGAGAGGAGAAAGAAGAGAAAGGGACAAATGGAAGAGAGAAAGATGATAGAAAAAGATGACAAAGAAGAAATCTTTCGAATTTTAAATGTGCCATTTGAAGTAGGGAGAGAGAGAGAAACAGGCTGTGTAAAAATACATTAATACATTATATTGACATGCGTTTAATAGAACTATAATATTACGAATACTATTATGTCAATGCATGGCCAGGACTGGGCTTAAGAAACATTTTAAAACCTTTACATTTATGATTAATTACAAGATTTAAAATGACCAGCCAATCCTAGTTTTTGATTTAATGGAGGGAAAGGGGGTGTACAGTGGCCTAATGGGCAGAGAGAAAAAAGACTGACCGTCACAGAGATGAGAAAGAGAGAAAAAGTAAACAGATAAGGTTAATTTAATTCAAGAAAAAAGAGTGAAGGAAAAAAAGCGAGACAGAGGGAGAAAAAAAAAAAAAAGAGTGGCATGGTAAGAAAGGGAAATAAGGGAGAGAGAGATTAACCAAGGGAGATATACAAATCAAAAGTACACTGAGAAGAGTTAACCTTGTCCATCATCTGCTGCCTGGTTGTTTGTTGGCACACACAGGTTTGGTTTATGTCTAGCCCTGTTTAAATGCCAGCCCATATCTTAACCTTGAGGGAATGATGACTACTGTAACACACATGTAACGCATACATCAAGGCTGCACACTTCAAGGTTGTCACCTTTCTGCAACTTCATCCTATATAAAAAGGATTTTATGATTTTACTTAATATAAGCTGGTTATGTACATATCAGATACACACTGTGCAGGGTACATGCTACCTCCATATGTGCTTATGGATGGTTGTAGTTAATACAGTGAATAGTTACATTCCTAGACCATTTCCGTGCAGGTTTTCATTTGTAGATGCCCAGAATGCCTTACAACGTCAAGTCAAAATTTCTGCTCTGAAAAGGGTCAACAGAGTAAGCCAACTTGTTGCTGTATTGCATCTTGGTCTATTTTCTACCCCTATTTGCGATAACTGAACTTTGGTGCAAAATGGCGGCTCTCCAAAGAAGCCTTTGATTTTTGATTCTGAGGGACTGACGGCAAAATTGAATGTTAACTTTTGACGTTTTAAAGGGGAACTATGCAGTTTGTTCAGCTTAATTTACCTGAACTGAACAGCTTCAGAGTCATTGGAATGGTTATATGACTTTTTTCGGGTTGAATGGTGGTCGTCTCGCTTCCCCCTAGCGCCTGTGGGTGGAAAAACCACCCTTGCAACTTGGGCCGGCGAGCCGCCGGCCTCAGTGTCAGGAAGTATCGCGTGATATCAGGTCTTGCAATGTTACAAATTGCTTTATGGCACTGCTAGGAACCGGCTAGCTATAAGAACAAGGTAGCGATGGAGTTTTTCACATTATCATCATGGCTGAGCTGACAAAAAAGAAGCAGACAACTAGTAAAGCATTGTCGGAGGAACAGAGAAAGAGGAAACTGCAGACTGACTGAGCGAGGAGTCAGACACGAGTAAACATCGGTCCTGCGTTTTCAGAATGGCGAGAACTGAGACAAACAGAAGCCTGCACTTGTAAGTATATTTTGGATAAACTGTTTAATCTTTGTATTTCTTGTTATTGTGACCTCAGGATGTTTGCTATTGTCTGTAAAGGTTTTTATGTCTGTCTGTTACGGGCTTACTAGCTAGCTTACTAGCTGTCTACCTCAGTGGACATGGCTCCGTGCGTTCGCCGACTTCTTTGAAAACAAATGCACATGACCAGAGGGAGAAGATGGGAGGGGGGAGAGTCGCCAACGTGTTTTTACAACAGTGTTGCCAAATATCTATTCCGAGGCTGTAGGGGGAGCTCTTTAGAGAAACCTGCGAGCAAAAAGCGAGAAAACAGTGAAAAAATTGCCAAAACTGCATAGCGCCCCTTTAAAAATTCCAGCGCAAAATGAACTTAGGGGTTAATAACATGTGTACCGAGTCAACCGTTCTCTGGGACATGTTTTCATGCTAATCGAATGGTCTCTAGCTTTAAACAAGCTACCGCAAACGGGTGGTTAGCTGCTAATGCTACCTTTTGGGGCAGATGGTAAATGGTTATTTCTATACCACTAACAAAGCTCAAAATAGCACCACACTTAAACAGTAGCATAATGACGGTCCCTACATGTATGGCCCGCATGTAAACATGAACGCTACTGTCTTTATAATCTATCTTTGTAATAAACTGTCTGTACACTTAAAGTTCTCAATGCTTCTGTTTACATGTAGGGACCCTCATTATGCTACCGTGGAAGTGTGGTGCTATTTTGAGCCTCGTTAGTGGTGTAGAAATAGCCATTTACCATCTGCCCCGAAAGTTAGCATTAGCAGCTAACCACCCGTTTGTGGTAGCTTGTTTAAAGCTAGAGACACATTTGATTAGCATGAAAACATGTCCCAGAGAACGTTCGACTCAGTACACGTTATTAACCCCTGGGTTCCCTTTGCGCCGGAATTGTCCTTTAAAGATTGATGACTTGTGTGCTGGTGGCAAACTTTACTGAAGATGCAGAAATTATGTTAAGATATTACATTGTGTTCAGCCAGCACTCAATGTGAACACCAAACAATAACATGGACCCATGGGGGTGGCAGTAGCTTAGTCCATGAAGGTCGTCGGCTCAAGTTCCCACACTGCCCAATTACGGAGTGTGTACTGGTAACTGGCGAGGTGCCATTGAGCAAGGCATCAAACTCCCAACTGCTCAGCATCCTGTGAGGCAGCCACCCCTCGCTCTGACATCTCTCAATATATACGCATGAATGAACATATAGGTCCTCCTTGTGCATGTGTGTATTTTGGCCTGTATGGGTATATATAAAATGTTCCCCTTTTTGCTGGATTATTAAAGTATACCTTCTGATCCTAAATGGTTATTAACGTGTTGATATGGGCAAGGATAGATGTTTTCCCCTATATATTGTTCCCCTAAATGACACAAACTCAATTTTTAAATCAAACTCTAGTTAGTCTAGATATCAATTAGGTAATACAGCTTTTCACCCTCCACAGTAAAAGACAAGGCTTCTTAACTATATCACACTCGGGACCACAGTGATACCCGACATCTTAGAACAAAACTGTCATAATTAATGAATCGGCTGATAGTATGGGAGAACACTACTTCTGATCTGTTCTACCATAATCCAAATGTCTTAAAAAAATGAAATGTAATGAGCCTGAGCTACAGCATGACAATTCTCAGTCAGTGTGCTGGGATGTAAATGGACTGCATTTATATAGCGAAGGAAAAACATTGAAGGAAAAGTGAGAGAGGGAAAGAAAAAAAGAGTGGCATGGTAAGAAAGGGAAATAAGGGAGAGAGAGATTAACCAAGGGAGATATACAAATCAAAAGTACACTGAGAAGAGTTAACCTTGTCCATCATCTGCTGCCTGGTTGTTTGTTGGCACACACAGGTTTGGTTTATGTCTAGCCCTGTTTAAATGCCAGCCCATATCTTAACCTTGAGGGAATGATGACTACTGTAACACACATGTAACGCATACATCAAGGCTGCACACTTCAAGGTTGTCACTTTTCTGCACCTTCATCCTATATAAAAAGGATTTTATGATTTTACTTAATATAATGTATATACATATCAGATACACACTGTGCAGGGTACATGCTACCTCCATATGTGCTTATGGATGGTTGTAGTTAATACAGTGAATAGTTACATTCCTAGACCATTTCCGTGCAGGTTTTCATTTGTAGATGCCCAGAATGCCTTACAACGTCAAGTCAAAATTTCTGCTCTGAAAAGGGTCAACAGAGTAAGCCAACTTGTTGCTGTATTGCATCTTGGTCTATTTTCTACCCCCATTTGCGATAACTGAACTTTGGTGCAAAATGGCGGCTCTCCAAAGCCTTTGGACACTACTTTTGATCTGTTTTACCATAATCCAAATGTCTTGGTCTTGCTAGGATGTAAATGGACTGCATTTACTATATAGTGCCTTTCTACCTTACCAGTCAAAGTGCTTTACAATTTGACTCTCATTCACCCAATTCACACGCATTCATACACCGATGGTGGCGGAGCTGCCATGCAAGGCGGTAGCCTGCCAAGGGAGCAACTTGGGAGTGCAGTGTCTTGCTCAAGGACACACTGACATGTGGACAGGAGCAGCTGGGGATCGAACCGCCAACCTTTGTGATTAAATGACAACAAACTACCTCCTGAGCCACAGCCGTCCGACGTACGAGTGCGGTAAACAAACGTAAACTGCACAAACCGTTCGAGCCTCTCAGAGAGGTTGTCTGCCAGATCATAGGAAGGAGCCTTATAAATGTCTGTCAGCTCTAACTTCTTTCTGAAGCCCTTCCTCAGCAGTGGTGTTGTCCACCTGCACAAAAAAAAAAAAAGAACAGACAGATTAGACTGTTGGGTATCAGCTGTTCGAAACTAGGACGCTTACGGCAAAACATGTACAGATATGTGCTCTTGAGCATTTGCAAACAGATACAATCCAACACAAACATTGGCTACAAAATCTCTTATATTGTACATGTATTCAAAGTGCACTTGGACATTATGGATGCATCGTCTTACCAATGCTAACGACACTGTGTGCATACAGTATATTAACACAAAGAAAATATACTTTGCAATTAGGTGAAGGTACTTGAATGATTATATTAAATGTATTTTTGTTTGTGGTTAGAGGGCAACTCTTTGGCATACTGTCGGAGTGTCTGGAAGCTTTCATGTAAAGTAAGGTGTTAGTTGTAATAGAAGTAATCCCTGAGGTTTCACAGTCAGACTAATGACACAGAAGGGAGATAAAGTCAGATGTTTGCTGTCCCAGCCAGGTGACATAGGGTAGTTTACATCATCTGACTTTTTAAGTCTGTGTCTCTTTGGGACTCAACAATAAAAATCGAGGAGCCGTTGTGGACATTGGTAAAATAGCATTAGAACGTTACTCACAAGTCGTTGATGTACTGCATAATCACACACCAACTCTAATATTCTTACAATGAATGTGCTCGCTGATGTTCCAAAAATAGTAGGGACTTAACAAACCCCCAAGAGCGTCTACTCACCCCTGACAGCGTTTTTCCCCTAACACCTTATCGGAGCACAACTCCCCTTTCAGGTGCACATTTTACACATGGAATAAGCGAAATTATGTTTCTTGACAAAACAGCCTGTGCCGTAAGCCCAAAGTTTCCCTTTTATCAAAGTTCCTTCTGATGTTAATCACGATCAGACACGCCTACTGACGACAGAACAATTACCAGTTAAGAGTCCGAGCGAATCAAACATTTATACATATAAATCGAGCCCCATTAGATGTTTTTCACTCGCAAGTCGCCAATTGAGAATCGGCGTCTGCACCTTGCCATCCACAGAAACCCCCGGCTCCTCGGATAAAAAGGACAAAAACATGTCTTACCAGAAGAAAAATTTGGAGAGGAAGTTTGCATCTTCCACGGGTGACTTCTGCATCCTAAGTGCGCCGCCAGTTTGGTTTCTCTGCACCTGAGTCTGTCCCGCGCGCGTCGCTCACATTTGCGTGTCCCCTGAGTGGCTCCGTTCCCACAGTTAGAGAGAGAGAGCGTGCTCGCCTGGTTTTATCCTCCACTCTGTGCCTCCGGTAAATATGATGTCACGGTGCCTCCGGTAAATATGATGTCACTATTTAGTTATCTTCCTCCCCAAAAACCGAGACCGTTACCTCTACCCTCTGTGCGTCTCCCTGGTCTTCTCTGCTCCCACTGTCCCTTTCTGCTTCTGTTGTCTTGCTCCCTCTCCTTCAGTGTGACAGTGAGAGTACAGTCCATCCTTTATGGGCTCGCCAAAACGTGCGGAGACACGTCATTTCCACGCCGACGAGCCGCAGGTCGCATATTGTGGCAATAAACTGATATTGATCCATATAATACAAGGCAGGGGGTGCAGGGAACAATGGGAGTCCAAAAGGTTAATAAAGAATAATTCCCCCACTTTAATTTAATTCAGAGGAAATTCAGTTTATTTATCAAACTCCATTTTTGTAAGATTGTCTTTGGTTTTATGTATGCACAGCTTTGAAACAAATTTGTTATGATAATATGCCTAGCCTAAATAATGTTTCCTATACTTCTCACAAGTTTATCTTACACTACATGTATCGACTACAATTTTTTAAATTGCAGCTACATTAAAAAACACCTTGGAAGATGGTTTGTGGAGCTTTTAGGGGTTTGAAATTACTTTATATGGCAAAAACTACTTCTGCTGCAGGTCCACTGAACTATTTCTGACTGCCGAGCTGTGGCTTTTTTTAATTTTTATTATTTCACTCCGCTCAGCTGCCTCCCTATCACTCACAAAATAGCAGAAACAGTTCCCGGGACATCTAAAGCGAACTTGAAACTTTAATCAGTTTCAGGTTACGCACAGTTTCAGGAGAGGGAGGATTAAAACCTCCAGACATTCCATAAGGGAACAGAGATAACGTGAAGATGCGGTGAGCAGTCAGAAAAACAGCTCTGTTTTCAGCTCTGTGCATTTTCCAGCTGATCCAAGAGGCTTTCTTAAGCGTTTATTCAGCTTAAGAAGTAGGAGAATTTTCTCAACACAAAGGAATTCTTCATCCTTTAGTTTATCACAAACATTCAACATCAACACATCTGGCCGGTAATGTGATAATCCAATCACATTTTTGTTTGATGAATAATTATGGTAGCCTGGGAGCCAGACGAATCTGCCGAGCTCATGTTTGTTAACTGCCGCTGCCAGGGTACGATTAGGGTATAATGGGAGAAGATCTACAGTACATGAGTATTTTGTATTAAAGTAAATTTGAGAGTGCAGGTTTCACTTCAGCTTTCAGGTGGACACCAAACTCTGAACAGAAAGTGACACTGATGTACTATGCAACATTGAACTTCCCTAACTGCAACTCAAAAATGCACACACTTACGGTAGAAAGACCAAGGGGAGGTAATCTCTTAGTGCAAAATAAGATAAATATTGCTGAACTGATCTTTAGGGCAAACATCAAATCAGATTATTAAATGTGTCCAATTTGTTGTTGAAATGCACTTGGAAGCAGTAAAAGTTGTTAAATACCCCCAAACTGTTCTTCAATAAAACTTAACAGTGCCTAAAAAATGTGAATAATAATATAACAAACATCCAATTGAGAAAATTAAATTAAAAAGGGACAATTACTCCCTGTTCTAATACTGAATGGGACATGTTATTGTGGTCTCCCCAGATCTAACCAGAAGATGAAAGGGATTGAATGAATTTAGCTGAGAATTGGGTCTCTTTTTCCTGCTTCTTAAAAAGGGTATCTCTGTGCGTGAGAGACAAGATAAAGCTGAGCCTGAACTTCCGCATGGAGCTGAGGGGATGAGGAGAATCACATAAAGTCAGACTGTTGGTTGCTTGCAATTCTTTTCAACTTTGAGTCATTACTGCTGGGGGACACCAAGGCTACTTGTCTTTGTCTAGAGAAAAGACTGACCTCTGCTGGACACTTACCGTCCTTTGCAGCCAGATAAGATTTTATCCTAAAGCATGACATTTCCAAATATTGTTAGTTATGCAGTTATAGATAATGATGGTTCATATCCAAGTACCTTCTATTTTGAGGCTTAGCACAAACCAAACTCAATAATTAAGACAATGTATTCATCAGTAATATTCAATACTTGCTGTATAATGATAGCGTGTCAAAATCCTTAAAAGGCCCTGTACATCCTCACATGCGTTTCCACTTATTCTAGATGATTAGAGACTAGCTCAGGTCAAAGTTTGGCAGGGATATGCTGGGAGTTATGTGATGACACCAAACTCCATGTACAAATATGAACAATAAGGTACAAGTTACAATAAAACTAATATGCAAGTAAGGGACATGTATATCACGAAAAGTGAACACCCAGAGTCCTGAGAAGGTATAACTAGACAGACTGTTGAAACATACCCGTGTGGGTGGACTGTAGGTACACGACTAACTACACATTATATATTTTCAGTCAGCATAAAGATAAGAAAATCAATCCACTAGTGCCATATATTTAGGTGTTTTATTAAATTAAGATGTACACTAAAAAGAGCACCCAACCACTCACCTGCCATATGTTGATATTACCGGAAGTTCTCCTCCTCTTTTTTTCCCCAGAGTAGTCTTTGGACAAACAAGATCAAAGCATGGATGTTACACAAGTGTTTTATGCTGACTGTGAAATGTAAAAATGTTAAATGTGGACTTAGTTGTAAATCAATTCACTTGTACATTTTAGAAATTTGATCTTAAACCTCCCAACCTCTAACATTACTTGTAATTGTTTTACATAAACTGTATTTTATTTTACATTTTATAATCTATCAAATGATCTACCCTAATTGCAAAATGTAAGGCAACATAACTTTTATTTTACACAATAATAATGCTAATGTATCTATCAAATTACTTTCCCCTAATCGAAAAGTGTTTATTGGCTTTTTTATTTTTGAAGGTCGCCTCTCAATGATCTCTCGAGTCTAAATAAAAGGTTGAATGAATGAGTAGAACTAACTAGAAAAATAAATGCAAGTGCTAGCTACCTAGCTAAGCTAGTATAAAAGCACTTAACTTTATAGTTTAACCTCTTTGGTTAAACTCCAAATGCTTCTAGATTCAAACCTTGGCTGCAGTCAAGTTATCCGGCTAACCAATAATATTAGCTATGTAACTAATGTAAGCTAGCATTAAATATATTCACCATAAGCAGTCAGAACGGTGCAGTGAAATGTTTGCAGCATAGACTGAAAAAATGTCTGCAGGCTAATGCTAGCTTGCTTTAGCTAGCTAAGTAGCTGACGTTAATGTCTGTTACCACATAGTAGCAGTAGCACTGCAACAAAAACCATAGCAAAGGATTTACTTGGCAGAATTACACTTACCTTAACCGACATCGTTTTAGAACCTTATTTACTTGGTATCAGGTGTAAATGTTCTCATACTTATGGTTATGTCAACTGTACATCGACATATTTCTCAGTTAATCTATTTAGCATAGTAACATAGTTCAGTGGCACAACTTCAAAATAGTTTAAATGTTTGAGGTTTGAAATGATGTGCTTCCCGAAGCACCTGTGACTTTTGAAGCGTCGGACGTCATCAGTCACGTGATATTCCTCATTTTCGGAGCTTCGCCCGAAATTCGCCCATCTCTAGCGGCTACACGAAATTAGCTATGGGTAGCTTCACGGATAACGCTTTCCCAGCTGGAGATGAAAGCGACGGCAGCAATGACGAGTGGGACATCGGGTGTCCGGATAAAAAGTCTCCCCGCATTAAGGTGACTTCAGAAAACGTTCTTTATCTTTTCTCAATCATGTTTATGCTAGTTAACGTTACGAATACTAGCGCTAACGTTAGAAGCTAGCTAGTAGCTATGAAACCTAAAGCTAACTTAGTTTCTTTTTTTAGATAACGTTAACACCTGCTGTATTTCTTGTTTTGCGGCAAAATAGAAACAAGTTAATAAACAATAGGCTGGCACAAACTAGTTATGTTCAAGTAACGATATTGTAAATTATGTTCATACCGTTACACATATACATAGTCAACATAGTGTTAATGTTAACGTTAACATTATAGTAGACGTTGTGCTTATATTACTCTGCCGCACTTTTTCACCCTTCACGGTCTCATGCAGACGGTTGGCTCAAAGTAGAGCGACGATAACCTAAGGCAAAAAACATAATTTTGAGGTTTGGGCTATTTTGCTACCTTGAATGTCTTTTTCAGACTAGTAAAAACATACAAAATACACACTTAGGTGTTTATTTTTCTACACTCTGTCTATTTGCACCTGTGGATTTCTTCTAAATTCACCAAAATGTAGCATTATATAATGCTTAATTTGCATATTTAAACATACATTTTACGAAAACTTGAAATACAAATAATTGTACTAATGTAAGTAACGTTAACGTCAATTAACCATATCCCCTATTCACCGTGGGTTTTGGAGTGTTATTTGGACAAAAAGCATTTTGAAGACATCAACTTGGGTTCTGTCAAATTATAAACGTATATTTGACAATTTTACTAAAAATACTAAAATTGAATCGACTTTGTACAGAGATTAGGCACTACTGAAAAAAAGTTGCATCCCTAAACTACATTAATTGTGCCACATAAACAGTGTGAACAATATAACACAGTATTTAGAGTGTAGTATTAGTTTGTAGTATGAAATGGGGACATAGCACAGGTAAGATAGTAGTCTAATTCCCTTGGTACTGCACAAAATTACCTTTCTTCTTTGCATTCACATTGGACACCTATTTGTCAATACCGCTCCCACCTAATAGCAGGAAATATATCTGTTGAATATTGGTACGTTTGATATCCATTATGAGAACATATTGTTCATAGTTATAATATTTCTGTATCCTCACACATGCGGGTGGCACAGTTTCCAAATGGGGAACTTTAATTGTGTGAATGCTGATTTGGCAGATTCATTATTCCACATCATTTTTACATTAGTGGTGTTATTCAACTTGTCAATGAAATTCATACCAATTTAAAACAATTCCCACTTTTCCAACTGTTCTCACTACTCCAACTTATTCTTACAGATTTAAGCTATTAATCCAGTTTAGCTTTTAGCAGTTTAACTATTCAGCATCCACACGCATTTTCTGCAGGAAATGCATTTTCTAGTTTGGAGTTGTTAATTTGGTATTTGTTATTTTCTCTCTCAGAGTTATTTGTTTTTTATAAATCGATTCTGATCTTACCCCATTGTTACAGGATTTGGGTGCTGTTGTACCAAATGCATCAGATAACGTGTTGATGTTGAAAACAGCCATCAGTAAAGGAGACATTGGGACTGTTGAACAGCTGTTGGACAATGGCAAGTACTCTCTTCAATTTCTGTACGACACATCAGCACTTAGACTGTGGGCATGTATTCACTTGTGATCATTTGATTTTATTGCTTTATCCATAGGAACTTCATAGTTAAAGGTCCTATGACATGCTGCTTTTTGGATGCTTTTATATAGGCCTTAGCGATCCCCTAATACTGTATCTGAAGTCTCTTTCTCGAAATTCAGCCTTGTTGCAGAATTACAGCCACTAGAGCCAGTCCCACAATGAGCTTTCCTTAGGATGTGCCATTTCTGTCTGTAGCTATTGAGGAGGAGAGGGGAGGGGTGTGGCCTTGACCAACTGCTACTTCACTTGTTTTCAGGCCATGATGTCTCTCTCTTTCTCATGGGTGGGCCAAATTCTCTGGGCGGGCAAAGCAGAGAAAGGGGAGGTAACCTTGCTCCTTATGACCTCATAAGGAGGAGATTCCAGATCGGCCCATCTGAGCTTTCATTTTCTCAAAGGCAGAGCAGGATACCCAGGGCTCGGTTTACACCTATCACCATTTCTAGCCACTGGGGGACCATAGGCAGGCTGGGGGAACTCATATTAATGTTAAAAAACCTCATAAAGTGAAATTTTCATGCCATGGGACCTTTAACCTTTAGTAGCAATTAAAAGATATTAGGCCTCATGCAAGAACCACTCGTACGAACAGATTTGTTCTTTTGTGGCATACGAGTGACCCAGACCTGTTGTACCAGTCAATAAATAGTCTGCCTTTTATTAAAAAAAATATAAATGCTAGCTTTTTCAGGCTGAAATGATCAACGATGACAAGTTTGTCCATTTAAGAGTTTTTAACATCAAGCGAGTCTTACAGAAAAAGCAAGAGAAAGAAAGAATAAGAAAATGTCTTGCATGAGGCCCATTGTCTTGTTGTGTGTACATTGTAGATAAGGATGGTTGAATTGGTGAAGGTGACAAACTTTCTAATTCACCAACATTCGTCTAGCTGCTGGTGGTAATTTCTCACCCCAATGTGAACAGAAACAGTGATTGGCCGAAATCAGGTGGGGGAGGAATAACAAAAATTCAAGCAAGGAAGTAAAAACAAAACAACAGGATCTTATTTTGTGCTTACATGTGCGTGTGCTGGAGGGCATTAGGCATTTACTTTTTTAATCATTTCATTGCCTCGCTTAATTTGATCCGTTTGGTGTGGACAGGCATGGACATTGAGACCAGGCTTGGCTTTGAATGGACTCCTCTGATGTGTGTCGTCAGTGTGGCTAATTACGACCTGGCAAAACTGCTACTGGACAGAGGGGCCAGTGCCAACTTCAGCAAAGGTCAGACCAATACGGATGTTTGATGGGGGGGGGGGGGGTGGGGGTTTATCTTGTCTAACCAGACCTTATTCTCACTGAGCTCATGAAGATGTGGAGAAAAAAATCTTGAAATGACACCTCTGGAAATCCTGAGCTTAAAATGACCTCCTCCAGGAAGGGTACCTCTGGATGGTTAGCTTTCGTTTAAGTAAAGAAAAGTAAGTTCTCCATTTATTTCAATTGTTGGTTTATGTTGCAGTGGGTGCGTCTGTGCTGCATTCCGGTTTTGTTCCGTCCTCCGCCACGCGCAGTACCACACCGGGAGCGTCTCAGAAGCGGAGTGTCTTGCCTGCCGACTTGCAGATTTATTGTCTCTACAAGTACTTGAAAGAACAATCGCGTGTTTATTAAGCTAGTATCCACCTTCCACTCCAAGCACTCCTGTACATAAACTCCATGCCTTCTTTTTTCTGGCATTGTCCTTCTAAAAAGGATCTGTGGTGTCTATTATGTTTTTTCCACCTCCAAGATGAATCTCTCGCCGTCCGTGGTGTTGTAGAGGAGACATATACAACGTTGGGGGGTGTCTTTTGGTAAATTGACTGGATGATCTTGCTGTTTCACTTCCTGCCCGGCTGGCTGAACGCCCCTGGCTGGCGCGTATCTTTAGCGGAGCAGAGAGCCACTTCACGCGCGCGTCTGGATGTGTAACTCAACTTGGCTCACAGGAAAGGCACCAGATATATCACCGTAAATGTAAATAGACAGAACTTATCTAGAATATTTAACCTGGGAGCAGAACTATCCAATCCACTTTACAATACCTCTTATTCCCTCATCCACTGTCTCTCATCCCTTTGCGTTATATTTATAGTCTGTTGACTTTAAATTGATTAGAGAATATGACTTGATTGATCGTTTGGTTGCCGCCTATGTAAATGACAAATGCCTAAAGAAATACAAGTCAGACAGGTGTACCCAAAATGTATATAATTCTGTAAAGTGTCCTTGGGTTTCGTGAAAGGCTTAATAAAAGTTATTATATGAATTGAGATTTATTGTTAAGAGGATAACCCCTTGAGATGAAGCATCTCGTTTTCGAGGGGGTCCTTAAGACATAAGACAAAGACAATACAGCACATGTACATTCACACTCGCTAGAGCTCTCCCTCATCCCATCTCGCCCACCCTACCCACCCCACCGACTCCTTATTAAAAAACAAATCCATGTATAATACATATTGCAGTATTAAGAGGCATGACAACATTTAGCCCATACATACACATATGCATATACATACATATATAATATACATACGCACACCTAAACCCATACTCTTATGTATACACATAAATAAAAGGAAAGGACAAAAAGTATCCCAAATACGTGGGTATATAAAAGAAAATTCGTGTCGCAAGGCACGGGTCAGGGGTATTGGTAAACATAATGACCGGTCACTGCTGTCAACGTTTTTTTGTGCCTCTGACTCATGTCTTCATATCACTCCGCAAGTGGTCCATTAATTTGTCACGATGTAACTTCATTCAAAGCAGAGCTCCACCAAAGAGCCTGCAATCGTTGCGGAAGGTTATTTGAATAAGAATTTTGGACGTGTGGGGGCGAACTATCTTCTTAGCTGAAGCTGACAACGGGACAATATTTTTATTTTATGTTGGCAATGCAAGCTGAAGCGACGTAGCAGATGACGTTGAAAAGTTGCAGTGAGGAATATTTTAGGAGCACCATTTTCGGCAGTGCAGAAAGGTAGTGGCCCACACTAACTTAGTGTTGAGCCGGGAAACATGGCTAAAAGAGCTCTACAGCGAAAAGATGTGCTGGGCGAGCCGTCAGTCGGTGGAAGCTAACAGAAGCTAGCTGGCGTAAGCTGACAGCTGACCAACGCTACCAAGTGATCGGCGGAGACAGGGAGTACATGTATTTGAAAGAGTCCGGCAGTTGTGGTAGACGAAGGTCCAGTCGGGAGATTGGATGGAGAGTCCACTGAAGTCCACTGTGGTCTGAAGGGCTAATCCTCGCTAGATCACTAGCTAGTCGGGAGGTTGACAGCTAACGTTAGCCAGCTGAAGCTAACAGTCCAGAGTTGATAAGTGTGTGTGTGTGTGGGGGCTAGAAACACCTAATCTTAAACTTAGGGTACTTAATTTACTACGACCCGATCAGAGGTTACTTAAATTGGGACGTTCAGTCAAAATCAAGCATGTCACCTTCAAACATGATCTCTGTTTGCAGGGTTCAGGCTGGACCCTCCTGGTGATCATGCTGCTCTGGGGGACCGGCTGTACAGTGAGAAGCCGCTGCTGACAGGCGCAGAGCTCTGCCAGAACTCCGACTGCTGTCTGTCCGCGTGGCCGTCTGACGGCATCAGTATTAAATTGAGACAGTTTTATTAGCGGTTAAAAACGTCTTGCGTTAAATAGTAGTCTAATTCGGTACAATTGGTTTTAACGCCTGATGCAAAGTGTAGGCCTATAGGAGTACACATGAAAACCCTGAACAAGCAGCGTCGCTCTGCTCTGTCTTTCTGCTGTGCCCCATTCACGTAATAGTTTTACACTATGTAGGTTAAACTCTGCATTAATCCGCGGTTCACATGTATGAACTGTGGTGGTCCGTTACACTGTAGGCTATATTCAACATCACTGATTAAGTAGCCTAAGTCAATCCTACAAACAACTGGACTTCAGGGTCAAGTGTTGTTGTATCTGGCCCATGTCCCGGATGTGAAAGCCCCCTTACTGGACTACTGAATATAATAATATTCCATTATATTTTGAATTGTTACCTGCCACCAGAATTTTGTGATTTCCTTGCAATAAATATTGACATTTTTACCATAAATTGGTGCCTAAAAATGTATCAGAATGCAGGAATTGAAGTCTTTTACCCTCAGAATTTCCTGGGGGAGGACCCCCAGACCTCCTCCCCCCCTGCTTTGTGTGTTCCCGCAAAGACAAATTCTGAGCAAGGAAAAACCCTGAAGTATAATCACAGACAGCCATAAAAACATTTCAATTGCAGAGTTAGTTATAACTTAATATGTACAGTGTCAACAGAGAGAAACACGGACAATTGAACAGACAGTGACAACATACATACTACATACCTACATACTGTAGAGAATGACAGTAACAGCATACAAACGGCATAAATAAAAATTTGTTATAAACGTGTGCTCTTTAAAAAGTAGAAAGCATTGTTTGCCAGTTACATTAAATGTTTAAAAATCCGTAAATGTCCGTGGGTGGGGCTGCATGGGCGTGGTAATGTGGGCTGGTGTGGGTGTGGGTGTGTGGGTGTGGGTGTGGGTGTGGTAGTAAGGAGAGAGAATAGGAGAAGGAAGTTTGTGTGAGGTGGACCTGGTCACCACAGACCCAAATCTTCTCAGCTGTTGCTACTGTCATATGCTGCACTGTCTCTTCATGTGGCACTATTATTATTTATATTATAACAAGGTAATATGTGTAATGTATAATCAAGTGATGACTGATTAACAGGAATGTAAATGCTAAATGCCCTAATACCTACATATCATGTAAGACTCAATTTCTCCATTTCTTTGCACAAAACTCTCCAGAAAGTGCCATTTAATGGTTTATTTTTTTTAAAAATGAGGGGGGGGGGGGCGCTGTCGCAGCGTCATGGGTGCGCCGTATATTTTCCTGCTTTTTTGTCCTTTGCCAATCACACCTATGAAGGTACGTCTACCACTCTCTTTATAGATGTTTGGCACAGTGAAGAAGGGATATTCAGTGTGTCTCAATCTATAGCTGGGTCTGTATGGAATTAAATATTCCTTCAGGTAAGGAGGATAATCAGAATACACATATTTAAAAATAACCTGGTACCAGTGATACTGTCTTCTGGCTTTTGGTGATAATAAGTTCAGTGAGTCATACATTACAGTGGTGAGTAGTAAAAGGACATCTCAGCACAAATCTGCATATACCGTATATACCCGAATATAAGACGATCCTGACTATAAGACGACCCCCCCATTTTCCAGACTTATTTTTGGGAAAAAAAGAGATTTTTGTGGAAAAAAATCTGGTTTTCAACAGAAAATAATTTTATTGGAATTCTAGTGATAATTCATTGGAAAAAACATTTTAACACCATTCATTAAATATTTGGATTAATTTGTCACAAAATAAAGTGCACTCATGTCAATGAGTTCAGAGATGAATGAATGAAAAAATGCAATAATTATGTAGGCCTATGTATGTAATTGTGGTACTGTGAAGATAGAAAATAACCATCTGCTTTTAATCAAACACATCTGACAAAGTCTTGAAACAACCAAACTGTGGGGTTGTAATAAGAACAGCAGTGCAAATGGGCCTTTATGCTGCACATTAAACTAGGCCTATTCCTCACAGAGATCCCCTGCCTCGCTATGCTCACTCTCACTGTCATCACTATCATGATGCTCCACGAGCCCCTCCCACAGAATGTCATCCTCACTCCCATGAAGGGCATTTCATATGCAGCATTTCTTAAATCCATGAATGATGCTCTCCTGGCTTATGGCATCCCATGCTTGGAGGATCCAAGTACAGAGCAGATGCACTGCTGGCTTCTGAAGTTTTCCAGTAGGCGTCAGTGAGCGATCGCCTGACAGGAGCCACTCAGTGTACCTCTTGCGCAGATTATCCTTGAATGACTTGTTGACGACTACATCCAATACCTGTAGCTGGCTTGTCCCCCCCCAGTATGATCACTAGATCGCCGTTCATTTTCCGCAACTGAGTTTTGACGGGCTCCGTCAAGTGTCCGCGGAATGCATCCAAAACGAGCATATTTCTCTTCTTATGAAGCGCACCGCGCGCCTGCCCCACACTACCTTGAGCCAGTCCACTACCAGGTCAGTGTCCATCCAGCCCTTTTCCTGGACACGTACGATAATGCCAGCTGGCATCGTCTCCTTTGGCATAGTCTTGCGTTTCAAAATCACATACGGGGAAAGTTTGGTCCCATCAGCGAGACATGCCAACATTACAGTGATTAGGTTTTTTTCATTTCCAGTAGATCGCGCAATAACTGATTTGTCCCCTTTCTTGGCAACAGTGACAGATGTTGGCATGTCAAACAACACTGGTGTTTGGTCAGCATTCCCTATCTGATCCAGGGGGTATGAGGTGAGTTTTCCTCAGTTTAAGCACATATCGCTGAGGAGAAAGCAACTTCTCCTCGAAGTCTGAGGGCAGGCGCTGGGCCAGACTTGTTCTACAACGCGGTGTCAGCCCTTTGCGCCGCATCATTCGTGTACACCACCCAGTGCTAGCTTTGAATTCATTTGTCAGTATGTTCAGCTCCTTGGCTAACTCCAGAGCCCTCAACCGAATGATTTCTCTTGTGATTGGCATCCCATCCCGACGTTTTTCTACCACATATTCATAGATTCTATCATCAAGTTCTGCAAACTTGCCACTTTGAGGTCCACGGAAAGCTTTCCTTTGGCTGTTGGTATTTTTTAGTCGTTCTTTTTGTGTTCGCCATCTCCGAACGTTGCATTCTGTGACTTCTGTGGCAGCTTTGCAATTATTAGATGATTCCGCCTCATTCATGACCATAAGTTTAAAGTTGGCGTCATAACTGTTTCGAACGTGTTGGTTTATTTGACCAACTTTTGAAGTGCTTTTCTCAAGATAATCTCTTGACCTCTCCATGGCGGCACTTTATTGTTTATTTAATTCATAACACTGTCACTACCAGTAATTACCGGTACATAGCCTATCGTGTTGGCGCCCTCTACTGTTTCCCCCTGCTTTCTACCTTTCCCCCCGTGATATTGTCTATATCGCGAATATAAGACAACCCCACATTTTCAGCCTATTTTTAGGACAAAAACCTCGTCTTATATTCGGCTATATACGGTATTATTGAAAGCAACATTTAATGGTTTAAGATTTGATTCTGATGTGTTTTGATAAACATCTGCATAGTCTAATATAGGAAATATTAACTGTGACACAATTCTTAATCTAATCACTTGAGTGAAACAGTTAATAGAGCGATATAATATTCGTAAATTACAGTTGATATTTTTTACAACAGAATTAATATGATACTTAAAGCAGAGTTGTGAATCAAGCCAAAGTCCCAGATATTTAAGTTCATCAACTTGTACAAGTGGAGTATCGTCTAAAAATTTGAGTGAAAGATTGTTATCTTGATTCAGTGTAGCTGATCTGGTGGGGAACAGTATGCTATATGACTTTTTCTTATTCAGTAGAAGGTGGTTGGATCGGAACCAAAGTTGAATAGCATTAAAGTTAGATTGCAGTGAGGATTGAATCTTAGAGACAGACACATTAGATGTGTAGATCACTGTGTCATCTGCATATAGATGAATATTACAGTCTGAGCATATTTGAGGAAGTAATAAATAAATACAGAAAATAGGAGAGGCCCTAAGGAAGAGCCTTGAGGGACACCTTTCTCCATTATTAAAGACTGTGATACACAACCATGAAAAGAGACGCTGACGTCTACAGTGAAAACAAGAATTAAACCAGAGAAGAGAATGTTTAGAAAGGCCTATCGCATGTAATTTGTCAAGAAGCATATAATGATCGACCATATCAAAGGCTTTAGTGAGATCTATGAATATTGCACCAGTCGACATGTTATCTAAGGAGAATGAGACATCATTGGTAAATTTTAGAAGAGCAGTAGTTGTAGAAAAGTTTGGTCTGAAACCAGATTGATTTGATGACAGAATGGAGAAATCATTAAAGCTGCCATATTATGCTCATTTTCAGGTTCATAATTGTTGTTAAGGTTGTACCAGAATAGGTTTACATGGTTTAATTTTCAAAAAACACCATATTGTTGTTGTACTGCACCGCTCTCTCTCACTGCTGCAGCTCCTCTTTTCACCTGGTCTCTGTTTTAGCTACAGAGTGAGACCTCTTTTCTTCTTCTTCTTCTGTACTATCTTTGATTGCACTGCACATGCCCAGTAGCTCAGATGTGGATCATGTCAGCTAGCTAGCTCCATAGACAGTAAAAGAAAGGCTGTTTCTACAACTTCGGTCAGTTACAAGGCAGGATTAGCTGGGAGACTTCTAAATGAGGGCGCACATGTAAGTAGTTCTTTTGTAGATTATGGTGAACTTGTGTGTGTTGTAGCAGTGCTTTGCTATTGAGAACGAGGTAGCATGCTAACGAGCTAATGGTTGCGGTTAGCCTGCTCGTTTCGGCTTGTGACGTCACAAGCCGTGCCAATTTTGAACAGCTCACCCAGAGACTGAAGGCAGGACACATTCAAAAAACGTATCTCACTCTAAACAGCATGGATGGATTTTTTTCAAAGTTTGTATGTGTGTGGAAGCACCAGAGACACCAAAGAACACCCCAAATCCCAGAAAGTGATTTTTTCATAATATGGGCACTTTAATATATTTGAATAATTGTTTAAATATTAGTTTTTCAAACACTTTTGCTATACTACTGATGATGGAAATAGGTCTGTAGTTGTTAAGATCAAGTGCATCGCCACCCTTGTGTATTGGTGTAACTCTGGCAGACTTCCACATTGATGGAACCACACAGGTGGATAACGATAAGTTAAATAAATCCGATAAAGGAATTGCCAGTACATAAGACACAAGCTTTGTTTGTTGACTTTAATTAAAAGATTGCCTGCTAAATGTCAGTAGGATTTATTATAGCAAATGAGAAGGAGCTTCAACAAAGGGGATGAGGTGAAGCCTATTCCAATTTATATCTAATGAATCTTGAATGAAAAACTCAGTGTTAAGATGTTTACTCTGCCTTACCCTGATTACCTTGTGTGGTAGGCGAGGTTATCTAATTTTCCATACACAGAAAACCATGGAATGATCACTAAAGCAATCGGGTAGAACACCAGATTCAGCGATTCAGTCAGAGTGGGTGACCAGAATCCAGTCTAATAGAGATTTGGATCTGTGGTCAACTCGAGTGGGTTCTCTGATTAGTTGTCAGGTTTAAGCTTTCAAAGAAATTTCTGTCATTTAGAGATGAACAATGTCACCAAGAATAATCATTTCATTTGTGGTACCAATAGATTTAATAGTAGTACCTATGCAGTGTATTGACTATGTAGGGGAGCTTGGAGGTCTGTAGATGTTCCCTATGATCAACTGTTTATTTACGTGAAGACAAATTTTAACAAAACGACATTCAAAGTGTACAGGGTTTTCCTTTGGGGTTACAAGCTCGGATAATAAATTTGAGGAGACATAAGTGGCTACCCCTCCTCCACGAGCACCCCTGTCAGCTCTATAAAAAACATAACCATCAAGTTTGATTTCCTCATCTGATATGTTATTATTCAACCAGGTCTCAGACAGTGTGATAACACTAGGTTTATTATAGACAAGCCAGGCCCTTTTAAAGATCAATTTTATGTGGCAAGCTCCTAATATTCAGGTGGATAACAAATAAGCCTTTACCCATATTAACTATTCAGGTATATAGGAGAAAAGGTGGACAGGAGGGTGAGGGGTAAAGAGGGAGAGAGAGCAGCATACACACACACACACACACACACACACACACACACACACACACACACACACACAAAAACATAATCCCGTACAATCACAGACTGGCTAGGCCAGAACATAACAGAATGCAGATACCGTCTGCTAAATTTCTCACTGTAGTTACATGAAGTGAGAGTCTAAAGTTAAATAGTTTTCCATGTAGAAATAATCATTTGAGTCAATTTCAGTCCCAGCCGTTAATGGTAGGCTATGAAATAAGATGAGTATTGTGATGTGAAAGACATACTGTCTTACAGCACAAAAAAACAAATACAAATGCTAACAGGGCTTAAGTGTAGCTCAGGAGTCGATCAATTAATAAATAAAGGCCAACCAAAAGTGATGCACCTCTAAACAGTACCGGGCAGTAAATATGAAATAAAACCTTAAAAATAAACAATTGTAAAAACCTGTGAAATGAAACCTTACAATTTATGCCAAAAAATACAACCTGTGTCTTAGAAAAAGAAGGCAAGCAAGTATCAAAGTTTCACAGTGGTGGTCACCAAAGACCCTCTAAATCATTCTATAGAGCATTTTGGCATGTGTAACTGCTCACTCAAAACATTTTTTAGACAACTAAAAACACCAAATAGGAATTTGGTTTAAACTGGTTCCAAAGATAAAAACAGAAATGGCTTGAATTCCTTCTATTTTTGATTGTCGGTTGATATCATAATATACCGTACGTGTAGGTTCCACTGATCCATCTGTGATCCCTCACCCACCACTTTACAAAAAAAACTAGGGCAGATAGTTTGATTAGGCAACACCATTACATTGCTGCCTTCCAGGCTTGGATATCAAACAGCCATACCTAATCCTCCTGATGGTCCCTGTTGCGCTGGTGTCGAGCTATCCTTCCCTGTGGCACCTTTTTTCAATTTCCTCACCTGCTACAGCCAAGGACCAGGGGACCATTCAAGCCTTTGCACCAATACGCTTCATCTGACATTACTTAATGGTGATGACGCCAAAGAGGAACTCTTGCAGAAACACATTGCGGATCCTTGGAGTTGTTTTTAGTTCATGCACACTGCAACCTCATCCCTGAGCAAGAGAAATCGAAGGCATCTGTTGGATCGAGGTCAGTCTGTGTAAAATAAGCATGGGGGAAGAACTCTTCCATGTTAAGAAGTCTGCAGTTATATACACATAAAACATGCATCCTGTTGGGAAAATGAAGTTACAGATCCCCCAAAAACTTAAAATGTTTTGCCGTTAGAACAAGTTTAATTTTGTCACGCTGAATGATCAGTCTACGGTCAAAGGGATATTGTCAGGGAACTGTAATTCAGATTCTTTAAACTCTTGGCAGATTGTAATGTTGGTAATATTGCGATGGAGCTCATTCTACTGTTATAGTTACTGCTACTGTTGACTCAAATCAGCAGTGATAACAAGAGATTAAATGGCTGGTAGTTTTTGATTTCAAATTATCGGAAGAGCAATGTCTGGATAACTTGTCACTGATTGTTGGGCAGCTTAACTTTATGCAAATGTGCAGTAAAGCTGTTAAGCAATTGTTTATTGAAGGGTATTTTTAATCACGTTACTGCAGTTATTGCTGAAACATACGTTAATTTAAAGTGGCTATATTATGCTCATTTTCAGGTTCATAATTGTAATTTGAGATTGTATCAGAATAGGTTTACATGGTTTAATTAAAAAAAAAAACACCATATTTTTGTTGTACTGCACATTGCTGCAGATCGTCTTTTCACCCTGTGTCAGGTCTCTGTTTTAGCTACAGAGTGAGACCTCTCAACTTCTGTAAGATCTTTGTTGGCAGTCGCACATGTGCAGTAGCTAGGTAAGCTCACAATTGCTAGCTAGCTGTTTCTCCAACTTCGGCCTGTACAAGGCAGGATTAGCTGGGAGACTTCTTCTAAACGAGGGCGCACTTCCAACTTTGCGTGGAATACCTGCAGAACAGGGACATGTAAGTAGTTCTATACAATTTCATTTTGTAGATTAGGGTGAATTTGTGTGTGTTGTAGCAGTGTTTTGCCATTGAGAATGAGCTAGCATGCTAACAGTTAGCCCCCTAGCACCCTCGTTTTGGCTAGTGACGTAGAAAGCCGTGCAGATTTTGAACAGCTCACCCGGAGACTGAAGGCAGGACACATTCGGAAACCTGTATCTCACTCAAAACAACATGGATAGCTTTTTTCAAAGTTTGTATGCGTGTGGAAGCACCAGAGACACAACATAACACCCCAAATGTGATTTTTTTTTTTTTTTTTTCATAATATGGGCACTTTAATAGATTAGTCAATAGACAGAAATGAATTGACAGCAATGTTTTCATAGTCAACTAAATGTTTGTGTGCCACGCATTTACTGTCCAGACAAAATAAGCAATTTGAAGACGTCCCTTCATACTCTGGGACCATATGATGGGCATTTTCACTACTTAGTGACATTTAATAGACCAAATGAGTCATTAGTTATTTAAAAAAAGAATCAACCGATTCATGAATAATGACAATAATCATTAGTTGCAGCCCTACCTGCAGTATAGGGTTTGGTACCGAATTCAGTACTTTTTTGGGTACCGACTGAATTACGTCGGTACTACCGAGGACTGATTCACGTTAAATCAAATGGTGCCAAATTTCCATACCTGAGAGCGTGTAACCTCAAGCTTATCTGTCCTCTCTGCATGTTGACAGAGAGCCTGGCTCCGGTGACACACACGTAGAGGTTGCAGGTGGTTGCAAGTGTGGTTACAGTTTTTAAAACTCTGCGCATTTTTTGCAATTTTCAAGATAGAATGGCTCAAGATAGAAGAATGGCTAGCCAAAAGCGGACGCGGTGCGGTTAACACTTCCTCTGAGACAGGCAGGCACCACAGTGTTCTCTATGCCCTGGTTACTGACTGACAGGCTGTAGGTTGTAGGCAAGGCAAATTTATTTCTGTAGCACATTTCAGCAACAAGACAAATCAAAGTGCTTTACATAAAACATTAAAGAGCAAATAAAGAATAAAAGTTACAGTGCAGTTTAAGAAATGAATACTTATTTGATTTAATAGGATGTAGAGCCGGGTTTGGGAGGGGAGAAGAACGTGTTGTATTTTGTGTGGTGTGTAAAATGTACTAAATAAAACAGGATATATAGGTGTGGAATAATTTTTACAACTGAAATAAATTTTTTCGGGAAAGTACTGAAAAAAGGTACCGTTGGATAAGGCGTGGAGGCGCCCTGGTAGTTAACCTGGTTGAGCGGCGGCGTAAGTACATTGGCTCGGTTCTTGCAGCAGTGGCCCGAGGTTTCCGACCTGCGGCCCTTTGCTGCATGTCCTTCCCCCTCTCTCTCCCCTTTCGTCTCTTCAGCTATCCTCCTCAAGTAAGGGCCTAAAATGCAATAAAAAATACATTTTTGAATAAGGCGTAGAGGGAAGTTTAATAGTTTGTAGGTATTTAAGTTTTGGTTTAGTACAAAATACTGCAAATTCATGATGATTATGTTAGTAAAAGAACACTGCATATACGGATAAGCATACAAGCATACTTTTGCCATGACTAACGGAGGTGAAAGCAAATTTTAGATCAGTTAAGTATTGTCACTGTTGCCAGTGCAGTTGCAATAAATTATTTTGAGAACGCTGCATTCTTAATCCAATAGAAACCCTCCCGTAGCCCCTGGACGTCCCCAGACCCAAGTTTGGTACCACAGCACTGGTCATGCTGTTGATATCTGATGTCAATTAATTCTCAGTCCAGAATGTCGAGTTGAACTGTGTGTGTGTGACTGATTTCACATGGTCTCGGCATCTGATGCTTGAGGCAGGTGAAGGAAATAATTACACAGAAGGATGACGTGTGGTCACGTACTGATGGCGTTTGTCAAAGCAGCGAGGCTGAGGGGAGGAATGCACGAGTGACCAGTCACAAATTCTCAGATGTATTTACTCCAGTTCTCTGTAGACACAAACTAGGCAGTCTGGTTTACACCCACACAAATAGTAGTATAAACACACACACACACACACACACACACACTTGCAAACAGATATAGAGCCAAACATGCAGAGCACCACATAGACACAGGGACCCATATACAGATGCCGAGGCCTAGGTATGCCTACACAAGTGCACACATAGATACTATGATACACACAAGTTGGAGACTTAGTCATTGGCGGAACAAAACAGGAATTGAGTGCATTGCCATGGGTCTCAGACAGGTCTTATCAGAATAAGATAAGGAAACAACTTCTCTGAAGGCACTCGGTCCCATAAAGGCCGCCACACTTCCTGATGCCAGATAAACAGCTATCCATCTCCATCACCAGGTTATCGTCCAGATTTTTTTATTTTGCTGCATGGTGTATGACTTCATTCTGATGGGGGGGGGGACATACTCCTCTTTTGCTACATAGCAACTACCGTAACCAATGGGCAGTTAATAACAGGGCGAACATTGGAATGTTTGGAGCTACAAGAACATACGGATGGTTTTAAACTGACCAAAAGATTAAAGAAACCCTTCAAAAATAGACATGCTACTTCTAATTTTAAGTAAGTCACGAAGCATTTAAGCTTTAAAAACAGCTCATAAAATGGTGACCTAGGTCACTAGGACTGAACAAAAACCTTCAAGATATGCTAGTGCTGACTGTAATCTGTAATCACATGTTACTGTAAAACTGAAGATTTGCAGCACTCAGAAATATCATAAATGTCAGATATGTAAATTATCTTATATTTTTTGCAGAAGTACAGGCTATATTCAAACATAAAAACCTGCTCTTTTGACACCACATTGTCTGACTCTTCATAAAGCTTCCTCTAGTTTTTTACCAGCTACAAAAATATAGTTGTCCTCTTGGCCATCACTGGACTATCAACGGACTATCTGCTAAGTTTTATTGGTAAAATCTATACGACATATGTCCATATAACTGCACCACTAAAAGGATAAGCATGTTTACTTTCAACCAGAAAAAAAATATCCTAACTTCCACACACAGGTGGATTTTGATAGCACCAGCAATATTTAGTTATTCCTGGCCGAGGGCTGTGTAAATTGCAAACAAAAAACGATGAAAAGCAAAGAAACCAGCCTTTGTCTTTTATTGTTAATGGTATTTTTTTCTTTATTGAAAACTCTTCATAGCTGCGTGAATTGTAGCCCGCTTGTTACCTTGCCTATGAAGTTTTTTTCTGAAACCTTTTTTTAATAGTTGGTGCTAATCTAAATGTTTGTTTAACTGAAATTGAATTGTAAAATTGTGATGATGCATTTCCACACTAATGTGTTCTTGTGCACAGATCATTGGACGGTGCTCATGGCCAGCTGCACAGCATCTGGCAGTGAAGACAAAATTGCTCGCTGTGTGGAACTTCTGCTATCCAGAAATGCTGATCCCAACGTGTTGGACAGGTGAGAGGGTGAGGGGGGTGTACAGATGTGTTTCAGGTCAAAGTGTTTATAGGGTTCTCAGCACAGTACGCACTGTCACACCCCTGTTGATGTTGGCAAAATAAAAACTCTTTAGAGTTGACTTGAACAGGGGAGAAAAAAAACAGAGGTGCTTGATCGGATTTCCTTTGATGGTTCTTGTTATGTTTTGCTGCCATGTGGTAGCATTATGCACCACAGCGCTCCATACACTGTGTATATTTGTGTGTTTTGTTTGGAATGTCCTGTTATGGCATGTGCATGTACAGACGGGTATCAGACAGACAGACAAACAAACACACGTAAGGAGAAGGCAGGAGGATTTTAGAAGCTTTTTTTTTACAAGCTTGGATGCAATCCAGTAAGCATGATTTTGGGAATTTGTAGGTCAAAAGTGATCTAGGCGTGCGTCTAAGTTACAGAACCAGGCTAAAGTTGTTCAAATGTATATCTTTAGGCATGCATACAACAGTGGTTTTAACACCATTGTTGTTAAACATTATAGTATATATAGTATTTTTAACCTGGATGTTAAAATGTCATTTGACTGCACATCGCTAAGTCCATGTTTAACCACTAGTTACCAGCTATCCATCAAAACCAAGTAAGCTTTTTTTCTGATATGTTTGTTAGAGGTGTGAATCTTCACTGATCTTTCGATTCGATTATGATTATCACGTCTTCGATTCGATATCTTGATGCATCACGATGCGTCAAATACTTTTTTCTATTAAAGCCATATAGGATATTTAATTCATAGCTTTTCAAGCTCCAAAAGCAAAACATTCTGCAGTGCTCTAATACTAAATAAATTGGATACATAAAACTACAGCACTGAGCACATGGCACTTCCTGAATGTGCAAACCATAACAGAATATGTAAACAAAAAGGTTGTTAGGCATACATTAAATTGTAAACAGAAATAATCGATATTATGGCCCGGCCGATTATCGATGCAGCATCATCCGTGTCCGCGATTCGATGCATTGATTATTTGATTAATTTCAACACCTCTGTTTGTCCATCATTATTAACGCATTTGATTGTAAACATATACTTTGGAATTCATCTGCCCTCCGAAAACTAGTTTTAACAGAATAAAGCATGGTATTATGGTGAATTTTGCTGTAAAGTCAAACAAGATAATTTCTGTCTTGCCTACAAATTTTTCAATTTTATTTTATAGCGTCAACTCATAACAGACGTTATCTTAGGACACTTTACAGATAGAGAAGGTCTAGACCACACTCTCTATAATTTACAGAGGCCCAACAATTCCTTCAAGACCAATTGCATTTCTTGCAGCAGCGGCGAGAAAAAACTTCCTTTTAAAGCAGTAGTAAACTTAGAATAGAAAACAAACGAGAACATTTGGGGAAAAGCTTCATTTTGGATCTATATGTTCACATGAAATCACACTAGAAAATGTCCTTGTTTAAGTAGTAATTTGGATCCATCCGTTCAATCCTCACGACTTTAACTTCCGTTCGGCCGTCACTGTCCTCGAGACAGACAGCAGCCAGCGCTGGCAACAATTACTTCACTAAACTGACTTACGTCAGAAATATCATCGAAACTATTGATCTCACAAAATAGTAGACTGCACGAAAAGTCACATGGGTGTCTCTTTGTTTGTGTGGATACAAACGTTTGTAATAATGGAAACAAATTGGAAGAGTAACAGAGTGAAACACTTTACAAAACACTGGTGATGTGTATTGCCCTACAACATTCCAAAGCAGCCATGGGCTGAATCTCACTTCCCTTAAATTGCATCTATAGCTCCTCCACGTGCTTCCCTTCCTCGCGTCTTAGTCCGTCCCACCAATGAAGCATGGGAGAGGCATAGGAAATCATGCGAGGATAGAGGAAACGAGGAAATGTGTTTTCAGAGGGATGAGGCTCTTTTCCTCTGAAGCGTCACGTGAATTCGTCAAATGTATAGTCAGAGTTAGCAACGGGAAGGCTGCTCTTGTGTATCCTCGCTCATAGCTCCTCAGAGATCCCTCCTCGATCCTCGGGGCAGGAAAGAAAGCTTCACGAAGGAGGGCCAGAACAACTTCTGGTTCAACCAAGAAGCTGTCAAATAAGAGAAGTGAGATTCAGCCATGTTGACAGGTAAGTTGTCATAGAGGTTTCTTTTGCATTTTTAATACTATTTCACTATACAAATTGGCACGTGTGTGTTTGGGATCCATCAGCCATTGCAGCCAGCGGATATAACCTTTGGTTCCCTGCCCTGGTGAGGAAGAATGAAAAATTCCATCTTGTGGAAAAGAATGAAGGGAGGTCATTCTCAAAGCACTTTTACTGTTACCATCTGTGGATTTTTGGCGCGTCAAAGGGAGGATGCAGCCCCCAGCGGCTTTCTTGTTTAGCTTTCCCTAATCCCCTGACACTGCCAGTATGCCATTACATGCACGACACACACTGGCTGAAACCCCGCGATGACACACATGGACATGCTGTAGCGTTGGGAAAATGGTTGGTTCCTTCCCAGACAAAATATTTAAAGCAAGGTAACAAAACACAGGAGGATGCAGATGAGGGGAGGTGGTGAGGAGGAGGGGCCAACAGCCCCCAACATCAAGAGCAAAAGAAGAATATGAGGTTCCTGTGGGTGCAGAGGATAAACCTCCTCCTCCTCCTCCTCATCGCCTCTTACGTCTGAATATCAAACCAAAGATTAACACCAGCTGCTCATCCCTCCATTGTAGTGTAAACAACCATTCTCTGTCATCTCTCAAAGTCCTGCAGGAGCAAGATGTGGGGTCCATTGCCTCCATGTGTCCCTTTTTTTCACCTTCACTGTACTGATCTGTGTTGACCATAGTTGCATGCATTGTGCACATACAGTAGGTGAATGTACAGGGGGGTTGTTCTGAGATGTTTGCATGGCTTTTATACTTTTGTACAGATTTTGGATATATACAGTATTTACAATACTTTTCCTCTCAACTTTAAACTTTCCTCCCAACAGGAGTTGGATCAACCAATTAGCTTACTGAATGCGCAGTATTGCATGGTGTGTTGCTGAGATTTGGGAGGTGTTTGTGAATCTCTGCGACTTATGGTTACTCATGATACCCTTCACTGCTTAGGTCTGCAGAGACATTTGCAGAAGCATAACTCCAGCTTAGACTTCCATAACCTTCTGCTTTGGAATGTCAAAAAGGCCCCACCCTTTTTGATGATAAGGGTATCAATACCTATCCATATACCCATGTCAATGCCTTTTCTATGTCTCAGCAAAATGTTAAATGTTTTGTGTATCTTTTTTCTTCTATCTTTAAAAAGTAATGGAAACACTGAGTCAGGGCCTGTATTGATATGGACACACACCGTTGTAGACTGGAAGACTTGACTTGGACTTGAGTGTTGTAAGACTTATGCAGTTCAGGGCAGTGCAGCGCTGCTGAAAAAATATTGGGGAAACAATAGAATTTGCGGGGTTCTTGTTGGCCTGGCGGCCTTGTCTTCTACAAAATGAAACACTGCAGTTTGCAAGGCCTGTATTAAGACTTGACTCTTTTGAATGAAGCATTCAGACACTTGAAATAATTGATCTTAACTTTCAGTTTGCTTATGAAGACGTGACTTGACTTGGACTTGAGACCTAATGTATAGTTCTACTAGATAGTTTTGGCAACATCATCCATGTGCAAAATAACCACTGTGCAGAATAATCATTAACCCCTAATGATCAGGGGTCCGTTTCAGGAAGGAGGTTTAACAAACTCTGAGTCTAGCCCTGATCTGAGTTGATTTACCCTGAGATGGGAAACTCTGAGTTTTCGGTTCCAGAACAGCTGATTCGAGTTGGTTCAATCAACTCGGAGTAGGTTCACTTAAGTTAAGTTAAGCGTGTGCACCACCACAATAAAAAGGCAGCATGAATGGAGCCATGATACTACGATTCACCATGGTAACAACCACAAACTAACTGGTCGGCGGAAATACTCATGCACACATGTAGCAAGTTTGAATATGTTTTGTTTAAAAAAAGCAATACGGCTGCTGTTGCAAAATAGCGAGAATTGGTGTGGGAGAAAATTGCTGCTTGAGTCAATGCGTAAGCTCTAATATAGTGTATTAATTTCATATTTAATCACAGTTAACCTATAATATTACTGATGAAAACTGGAATGGTAGTAGGCTACACCTATAATTTCATTTAGGTGCAGTCCTACGGGTGAAAAAGTAAACTATTACTAATCCCATTCTGAGGTTGCAGCACCATCATTAACAGAATTATGATTTACAATCATTTATTTCTTTTTAATGTTTAATGTGGGAACTCCACAAAAATGTTTAAAAAAAAAAAAACATTTCAGAGCGAGTCACACTCTTCTGACGGCACTTTGCTACAGTGGCTTTACTAAAATGCTCCGCATCACTGTTGTAAAGAAAACTGCCGTTTGCAAAAAAAAACATAATGTGACACAAATAATCTTCTGGGACATAAGAGCATGTCCACGTTATGTTATCTGGAAATGAAAATTCATCTATAGTTAGGGGCCTCAATATCATCTCCCGACGTATGTTTAACTCTCCGTGAAGTAATACAGCTTCATCAACAGGATCGTTGCCAAAATGAAATGTCATGTTCGGAACAAAAAGGTTTTATAGTCTGCCTAACACAGTCAATAAACCAACCCTGTTTCTTTTATTAATGCAGATAACAAACTGCACTAAAATGCGCCTGATACAGACTGACTGAATGAATGAGGAAATGAAAGCGCGCTGTGTCAGAGGGAGGAGACTGAGAGAAACTCGAGGTTTATTGAAGAAAACCTGCTCCCTACCAGGTTAGGTTCACAGGCTCAGTTACCATAGTAACTGACTCTGAGGTTAAGTTACCTCTCTTTCTGAAATGGGCTGGAGTTACCCCTCTCTCTCAGGTTTGATTAACCTCTTTCTGAAATTGAAAACCCAGAGTTTCCCTCATCTCAAGGTTAACAAACTCAGAGTTTTCACTAAACCTGCTTTCTGAAATGAGCCCCAGGTTGAATATTATTAATTGGATAGTGGTAGTTGTAGAAAAGTTGTCATTGCACAAGACAAAAAATGATCATCACTGGCATTAAATTAGCCAGTAATGTGCTGTCCATGCTTAATTTGCTAATTATTATTATATTGTTAGTCCATATATCTTTTTAAAGCATGTATACAGTACATGTAGTCATTGCAGAAGCCATTTTTAGATGTATTGTGTTTGGCTTGGCACTGGGAGTCAGGTGTTTCTGGAAGTCATTCTTCTCGCTGTCCTGAGGCCATGAACGATGTTTACTCTGAATTGTCTGCATAACGATCAGCTATTGGTCTGTTTGGGGACTGGCCAAATCTCACAGTCTGAAGGACACACACACACACACACACACACACACACACACACACACACACACACAACAAACAAACAGTATGTGAGTGACCTTGGTACCTGTCTCACAGCAAAACCACCCTTGGGAAATTCAGTGGTGCAGGACATAAAAGCTGAAATGAATGACACTACCTATCCCGTCCTCCTGGGTCAAGGAGGAATTGACTGATGGGTGCAGACGAGTGTGAATAAAGAAATTGTCATACACGTCATAGCCATTGTTTCATTTGTTTGAGTTCACATAGAACATTAACTTTGGATGTCTTGTAATTTATTAAAGGATGATGTCCCCACTGATGTTCCATACAGATTCACGCCTCTTAGACAAACATCACCTCGGTCTAAGAGCATTTTCAGTTCAAGATAATTTATTAGTACAAAAGTCAACACTTCTATTGCCAACACATGAATAAAGACAACACCAATAAATCTCAACTCGGAGTGACCAAGCAAAAAAGGCACTACTGTAAATGGCATTCAGGGTTCGGTCATATGACAATATATACCGTGAGAGAATAGAGATTTGTCAATCGGGTACCAAGGTAGAAATATCTTTAATATTTCTAGTAGTATTGTAGCCTGGTCCTACCAGGCTCTCGTACATTTCATTTGTACAGAGAGTCTGGCCACTCTCCATTGACAAGTGTTAACTTCCTCGAAGGCGGGTACTCTGTTGAAGTTTAAAACTATTGGATCTGCCCAGAGCCACTCTGGATCTGCCATAACCAATCGCTAATGTTTGGTTGTGACATATGTCATGTGCATGTGCAACAAGAGGGGAGACCGACAACTATCGGCTTATATTTAGCATTAGCATTGCTAGCGTTAGCCATAGCCAACTTCTTCACCACTAACGGAGCGAGCTGGACAAACTTTTCCCGAACCCCGTGGGGAGGAGGGCCACAACATCATGGCCACCAACACAACTCAGCAAAGATTGTTCTTGCTCGGGCTTTAACTTCTGGATATTCGGCGTGAAAATTGAGCGGAAGTACGTAGGAGGGCGGAGCCAGGCTAGTAGTATTGGGGATATTGCAGGAAATACTGGAAATGAAAAAAAATAGAGCAGATTAACAGGATTTTTGCATTTTGACTAACGTGATTTATTATCAATGTGAAGATATAATATTGCAAATACTCTTGAGAAGATGTTGTCCTCCAAATAATTATGAAAACGTAAAAGACGTGCAAGAAAGACCTGCTTCACAGTTTTTTCCCTACCATCTCACATGCAAATCAAACACTATTATTGTGTTAAAGACACAATCGGTTATTATGTTTGGACTTTATACATTTTAGTTCTATTCTTTGTTTTGAGCATTGTATGTATGTTTAAATAGATTTAAAATTTAGGGAAGCCCCCCCCCCCAATGTTTACAAGAAATATTGATGTAAGTAAACATTGCAACAGAAATCATTAACTTGGATTTAGTAGCCGTCCAGTGTTAGTCTGTTTTATTACAAGCCCTTATTAAAAGCCATGTCAATCAATTTGGGAGCGATAACGCATTCCCATCCTGTGTTTTGTTGGGCTACCCACAGTTTCCTGTAAAAGCATTAACTGAGGTGATGAATTGCCCTCAGACTCTCCCACCCCTCGAGATGGGTGTATTTTTCTCACCCGCTGTGTTTGAGTCATAGGTGATAAGATTTAGAAAAACTGTAGAGGAGCGTATTTATATACAGCCCTTGTTCAGATAGAAGCAAACACATGAAGGCAACAGAGAAATGACTATTAGTAAGAAAGGTCAAAGTTGTTAGAACCAGGTCTTTAACAACTGTTGACTGTTGAAGGGCATGTGAAACATTTGTGTGTGGTTACAGGATGCTCTGTCAGTCTGACCCACTACATTAGATTACCCTGCCTTTATCTTTATTGTTGTGTGTAAAGGAATACTCCAGTGAAAGACTAGTTATTAAATGTTATCCCTTTTTAGATTTGTATCATTGCGCTTAAGTTTGTAGCTTGCACCTTTGCAGAAGACGCCAGAGATCCAGAGTTAAGGCAGAAGAAAATGGTTTAATTGTCCACAGAAACTTTTTTGAACTACCCGTGCAGCATAATCCCACTTCTTCACTATTGATCCGTATGTTCAGTGTGCTCCAAACTATTGTCGCTTTGCAAATAAATAACTATATACAATATGATATGAGACACAGAATTACTTTATTAAACTCTGTTGTGGAAGAAATATGAGTGTTGAAAATATTGAATATACAAATGAACAATAGGAGTGGTTGTTTTGACTCTTGCTGTGACTTTGGGTCTCTACATGAATCCATTGTAACTGCTTTCAATCCAAACTGTCTACTAGGACTAGAACTAACAATTATTTTTATAATTGGTTAAGTTGTTCAGAAAATGCCTTGTATCACAGTTCCCCTAAAACTCAAGTTGATGTCATCCAACTGCTTGTTTTGTCTGACCAACAGTCCAAACCCCAATGATATTTAGTTTACTATCACCTAAGACTAGGAAAAGCAGCAATTGGACACTCTAGAAAGCCAAGAATTTCATTCTTATTCCACACACATAGCGTCATTCATCTTTATATACAGTCTATGCCTTAGATCCCCTTTTTCTCGCACACTCCTAATCTCAGTTCAGTAACTGAGGGTCCAAAATTTGGAATTCTCTGCTCTCTCTCATGTCACACAAATGTATGTTCCTAGTCTGTTAATGATGGGGTTTTGTGTATATTGCATGTATGAATCAGTGTTTTTGATATGTGCGTAAAATGATTATTAGATACATACAAATTGTGTATACTATACTGACGTGATTGTTTTTCCTTATTCTAATAGGCTGCCTGGAGAATTACCAATTTTAGTGAGTCTCCTTCACATTCCCTGCAAATTATATATATATATATACATATATATATATATATATATATATATATATATATATATATATATATATATATATATATATATATTTTTATGTGTAAAAGAATAATTAAATTATCAAAACAGTTGACTTTTCTCTCACTCAACCACTTGATTAATTTTCTAATCGTTTCAGTAGTATTAGATACCACCTGCGGTAGTATCACAACAAATTAGTGATTGTTCTTTTAACAGAAAAAACTGCAGTTAAAATATGTGAGTGCAGTAGATATAGACCAGAATAAAGACATGGATTGGTCTGTCACAGTTAAAACCGTGTTTTTGTATACTGTGTCACAGTAAATGGCTACTTATAATGTGGTGTGTGCTGCCTCCCGGTGGTTTCTCTGTACCTTCATCATCACTCCTGTTCAGTCATGTCTCCCATTTTCTTTGTTTTTCTCTTCATTCCCTTCCCTTTTGTTGTCCTTTATTTTCATCTCTCCTCTGCTTTCTTTTCACTTGTCCTTTTCAGGTCTCAAATGACCTGCCTGATGCTGGCAGCCAGGGACAACCACAGTAAGGTCATCAACCTGCTTGTCTCCCATGGGGCAGAAATCAATGTCCAGGATAGCAATGGATACACGGTGGGTCACAAGTCCCTTCAGTCAGAATGTGCAGATCACGCTGTTATATCACAAAAAGAAAGACATAGTCGGATACATTTCATTACAATAAACCTTTTATACGTTTGACTTTGTGAATGATAAATCATACTAACATTTTTTGTCAGGCTTTGTCAATAGCAGTGCAGTATGGCAGAGAGGAGGCAGTGCTAAAGCTCCTCCAGCTGGGAGCGGACAAAACATTAAGGAACAAGGCTGGCAAGAGCCCTGCCGACTTGGCTGTGATTTTCAAACGCACACAGGTACCTGAAGTTCTTTTATGATGCATTCCAGACACAACGTATCTGCAATTTGGTAGCCTATATTACATTAAAAAGTTAATTAAAATCTTGTCAATGTCTAGTTATCACATGGAAATAGTTCAATAAAGCTCAATAAAAGTACTGATCAATGAGTGTTTTACTTGTGCTGGACTAACCTTTCCACTGCTAAATCATCCTAACGCCAGTGTCTGTTTGCAGATATGCAGGGTCCTGGCCTTTTCGTCCCACATCTCTACTGTCCAAACCTTCAGCTCCATGGAGGAGACCCTCTCAAAGTACTTCAAGACAAACTCTGAACCGCCACCTTCCCAAGAAAGGTAAGACGACCTGAGGCTTGCATTCGGCGCCTTCAGGGCTGCGACAGGTTTGACAAAGAATGTGTTAACATGCTTACTACTATCCCTGCACTACTACTATATTTTCCTCATTCTTCTTTGAGATTTTATGTAGTTTTCCTCTCTAGCTTTGGCAGCAGAAACATACAGTACATGTATTTAACAGTTTTGCTTACTCAAATTGTTTGTTGGTACCCGAATCAGGATCTTTCATCAATACACCTTACCTACTATTATGAGAAAAATGTAAACTCTTCTGCCCAGTTACAATACACAGGTTACAATGTTACAGGCCCCAGAATAGTCATTTCATTCATTTCAATAATTGTAATACTGTCTAAGAGAGGAAAGAGCTCAAGTGTGAATCTGTATAAAGTCAAAGTAAAGCAGAACAGCAAGTAAAGACAAAATGTACTCAGAACTCACCCTTCTGCATTTCTGTTGTCAAAGCAGCATGCCACCAGTCACTGCAGCCTGTGTGTTTGTCGCCCCCAGTTGGTAATTCCGTGAAGCAGTGCCTGTGCGGCAGGTGTTGGTGAACCATTGTTTAACCAGACATAAACAATAATAAACCTCCTGCATGAGTGTTTAGTCCAGTCAGACACGGCTGGGCAATTACCATAAGCCAAAAACTTTGTATTTGAGCATGTCTGGCACCAGGAATTACAGCCTGTAAGCATTTCAGCTGTCTTTCTCTCATTTAAAAAGATGTTAAAATCCAAGTAGCATATTTCACATACTTTGAACGTCGTGAGAATAGAGGCTCGTTCGTAAAGCTCATCATCTCAACAGTCAAACTGAGAAGCTGCATGTACACTGCGGTTACTCTGATGTGTCTGAACTCAATGGCACCTTGGTTGCACCCACTTGATCCCCAAAGGAGAAAGAGAGGAGTTTCCTTATGCCCACCCCTTTCTACGGGGAGGGCGAAGGCTAAATTAAGGAACACTTTAGCTGGAAGGGATGTAGTTCATTGCTCAAGGACACTTAAGTAGGGTAGCTTATGCTACTGCGAGTTCCTAAACCAAGCCTTGCCCATAAAGAAAGATTTCTCTTTTCAGTATGTTGCTGCTCAGCTTTAAGTTTTGAACACATTTTTACATCCATGCCCTACTCAGGAAGTCTGAATTCATACAGTTTGGATGGCATTATAGTCCCAGGCTTAGGTTAATACTATGTACATTACATTTTTATGAGTCAAGGTGAACGACTCTCTTCTCTTCAGTGTAAACAAGCTTGATGACCTTGAGCTCCTCCTACACGGCCTTGATCTTGGCTACCTCACCGACATTATGACTGTAAGTACAGAATGCGTGCTGGAATAAAATGTCTGTATTTTTTTAATCATGTATTTGTATTAGTAAAACAGTGCATTTTTCTAAGGTGAGAGATTTCTGTTTCACTGATGCCAAGATGGCGAGCAGAGATAACATGCTGTTACACACAGTACAATACAGTATTAAATATATGGGTGAGATACAGTGATCCCGAATGTGTTGAGCACAGCTGCATTATTGGCCGGATGACATTTACATGCTTTGGAACATGTCATGAGATGACTAGTTTACATATTTTACATGTTGCTTCATAATGGATGTGCCGGATTGGCTGGGCCCTGAATTAAACCAAGGGTCAGCTCAAGTTGTAGGCCCTATCTGATATATGAGGACTGGGTTTGATGGGTGCAGGTAGATTGTTGTCACCGGATGGCAAAGCCTCATGCAGGTACATCTGTTTTTAGCTGTAGAAGTTTTGATTCGGTAAATGCTAAGTGATGTTTTCTCTTTCATACTCATTTTCTTTCCCACATACACACATGCACAGGAACATGACATCACCTGGAGCTACCTGTTGACCATGGAGAAGGACGACCTGGAGAAGGTAGAGGATCACTGTAACATCTGTTTGTCTGTCAGCTCTTTTGCTCACTGCCAGTCTTCAGAGTGACCCATAAAGAGACGAGGGTAGCTGCTGATGTCACAGCTGTAAAAAGGACACAAGTTCAGTAGAAAGAAGGTTGTGAAAGATTATATTATATTTCTGTAAACTTGGATAGACCTCAAATCTCTCAAAAGTGGTATATGTAAAATGAGTGCATCTGGTATAGGGCTGTCAACTAATATTTTAAATTATAATATACATTTGAAAAAAATGACTTTTTTGTCATGCGGCTTGTGCGAAATTGGAAAATAACAAACATCTGAGGGTGACGAAGAAGGGTCATTTACACAGACACAGCAACGAAAAAGTCTTACTGGAGAGACGAGATTTGAGATTTTCTATCAGTACGGGCCTGATGGCTAAATTATCAGACAAGTTCAAGGAACGGCAAAGTTGTTGTTTATGACCAAATTACGAACAAGCTACGTGACTGCAGTGTAATCTGTGTTATGTCCTTCCTCCTGCACATTCTAAAGAGAGAGAGAGATCTCCACGGTCCTTAAATTAAATTTTACAGTTGAGGACTTTATTTGTTTTTTTTTGTAATGTGTAGGTATGTAGATCCTTTAAAAGACATGTTTATGTTGACAACAATATGCCTATACAAGTAGTTATGTCTCTTTTATTGGCTTACCCTTTTATGGACATATTGCGCAACAATAGATATTTGAAGAGTTTGAGCCTATGTATTTTTTTAGAAGGAATTCGAACATGATTTTGGGCCAACTTTGACGGCCCTAATCTGGTGCACTTCACCTGGCCCACGTTGGGGTCATTATTGCAAAGGCATGTTGCATTTATAATAACAGACAGAACCTAACGATAAATTCCAGGCGAGAAGTTGACATGAAACATACTTCATGGTAAATTACAGATCGAAAAGCATAAGAATTTACACCTCTAGTGTAAAAAATCTTTCATTTAATAAAGTGGTGCAGTAATAAAAATGCCTTGGCTTTAATCTCAAACATTAACATTACTGAAGCATGATATAAATGCATTAACATTAGTTTGGCATGATATATATATATATATATATATATATATATATATATATATATATATATATATATATATATATATATATATATATATATATCAAGTCAAGTTCAAGTTCCACTTTATTTATCCTTAGAAAAGGAAATTTAGTGTGCAGCAGGATGTCTAAAACACATACACCGAAAAAGCACCACCAGATGCCAACAACATTGTAAACACAACACAGGACACACATCAACACATCAATGGAGACACTACTTCCCCCAAAACCAATGACAGAATCCAATTGGACAGTACACAGGTAAATCTGTCATAATAAACATGGACAGGAATAAATAAATAAATAATCACATACTATATAAAAATGTCAAGAGATGTCAATCAAGTGAATTCAGGTTCCTAATAGCCACAGGAATAAAAGAATCCCTGGCACGTCTAGTTCTTAACATAGGTAGCTTAAAACGGCAACCTGAGGGGAGCAGATTAAATTCCCCCAAAAAGTGGGTGATCAGGGCAGTTTAAAATTAGGTTAGCCTTACCCCTGACCTGTTTATCATATATGTTGTAGCTGGGGTAGCTGTACCCCAACCACCTTAGCCATACGTTTACCAGCTTTGTTAGCTTACGCTTGTTGGTCATTGAAAGACCACTATACCATACCACAATACAAAATGTCAAGACTGATTCAATAAAACACTAGTAAAACAAAGTCATCGGAGTCCTGCACATGCATATATGATATGTTACATATATTATTAATATTATATTTCAGATTATTCTCATATGATAAGAGAGGAGTTTTCAATCAACAAGAAAGACAAATTGTTTTTTTTCCCCATCTGTCAGATTGGGATCACAGACCCGGTGGACCAGCAGAAGGTGTTGAGTGCTGTGCAGCAGATGCACCTGGATAAAGTGGACTTTGACAAAATCAGCCTGCCAGGAACCGCAGAGAGTGGGTAGGTACCACATCTTAATGCCCAGCAGGCCTGTGGCAATCAACACGTGTACTCAACAGAAGAGTATACCAAATTAAGGACTAAAGACCTTTAGAAGGCTCTCAGAGCGTTAATGGCAAAACTATGAGTTATTACTTTTAAGGAAAGCAATATTATGAGATTAGAATGACTAACAATCTGATCAGAGGCTTCATTATCTACACGTTACCTTTCCTATCTACAGTCCAGTCCAAACATTACAAAAAACTTTCTAGATTGTGGTGTCTGACAGGCAATTTGTCAAAAGGTGTTTGAGTCTTTACAGTATTTGAAAATCTTTGTTTCAGTGTGCTAGAAATGTCTGATAAGCTGTCAGTTGCAAAACAAAGTATTCCACAAACAAAGTTGACTATAGTAGCAACATTTTAAACACTTGTCAGCCACACACCTTAAACCCTCCCCCACATCCATTCCTCCTCCATCTCCTTGTAATGCTCCATCTGTCCTCCTCCACTGGAAGTCGTCCATCAGCCCCATGAGCATCTCGCGGTCCTAGCTCCGTATACCCCTCCCCCCCCATCTCCGTAGCGGAGCCCTGAGCCAGGCCCTAATGGTTTAAGCGGAGCCGTAATGATTTGTAAGGTGAGAGGCGATGGGAGGTTGCAATGAGCAAAGGAGAGCCAGTGGCAGGGGCCAAACAAAGCCATCGCACCGCACCCCATCACTTCATGAATCCTCAGCAGAACTGGGCTCGCTTGCTGCACCACCCTCGCCTGCCGGATGAGAGACAGTTAAATAGAGAGAGGGGAAGGTTAATAAGAGGGATGGATGGCTTCATCAGAGCCGGACTTCCTTAAGAGCTCCTTTAGGATCTTTATTTTACACTCAAAAATGGAAAAAAGAAGAGAATCGGTCTTAAAAACATCTTCTTGACATGTCCGGGACCTGTGAGAAAAATTAGGCCTGACGTAATTGTTGTAATAAAATGTAACCTATGTATTCAGTCAGAAATATATATAATGAAGACCATAATGAATTGAAATACTGTGATGTGCAGAACCGGAAACATTCATTCATGTTTGAAATGCCACTTTGCAGCAATTCAACACTGTGTTTTTTTTCTAAATCCCAGAGCAGGTTGGGGACTGATAATTCTAGCGGGCCATGTCAAAAGCCTCCTCTGCCACCTCCAAAGGAAGTTGGAGAAGTGACATGATTGAAATATTGCTGGTCTGAATCTGCCAGAGAAAATATGTATGCAGTGAAAGTAAATGTGCATCACTCTCCCCTCAGCAGCTACCATGGAGTAGCGGCTGTGGCTCAGTGATATAGAGCAGTTGCCTGCCAATCGGAAGGTTGGTAGTTTGATCCCTGGCCCTGCGGTCCCATGTTGAAGTGTCCTTGGGCAAGACACTGAACCCCGAGTTGCCCCCGATGCTGCGCCATCGGAGTGTAAATGTGTGTGTGAGTGTTTGTGAGTGTTTATCTGATGAGCAGGTGGCACCTTGTATGGCAGCCTTGGCCACAGTGTGTGAATGTGTGTGAATGGTTCCTGTAGACGTTAAGACTAGAAAAGCGCTATATAAAGACAGTCCATTTACTTGCTGGGTGCTGCTGCATGCATGCTCAGTTGGCTTTTCCTGGATAAAAAAAGTTCACAACAACAGCACACGTGTATCCCCACATAACATAACGTCCTTTGCATCTACAATCCCTTCAACGATCTTCCCACCAGGGGCCCATCATCACTCTCTGCTCCCTAGATAAACTAACAGCAGGGAGAAGGGAGGTGAGGGTGCAGCACAGGCTGACTGACAGTGTTTACTCGCCCCTCTGATAGAGTGTGAGGAGGGCCGGGACGGCTGGCTGCTCAGTCCCCTCACCAAGGGAAATGTACCATTAAGATAAGAGCTATCAATATCCCAAAGGACCAGGGGATGGAACGAGAGGTTGATGAATATAAATAACTATCATTTAAGGTGGATGTTTTCAGGGAGGAATGACAGCATGGGGTTAGCATGGGGAGGAGGTGGGGAGAGTGCTTGGCCACCTGCTCAGTTTTCTCTAGTTTGCTGAGATGGTCTCCAGGAAAATGCATGGAGAATGTCAACACAAAGTTTGGTCTAAACTATCAATCTGTCTGCCCTGTCATTGTAGCATCTCCAGCAGGCCTTTCCTTGTTTTTTTTTTATATGTGGACATCTTCTTAGGGCTCACTTTTCGAAGCTTCCAGAGCATTATCTATACGCCTTAAAAAGTGTGTGACTTGTCAGATGAGCAATGCATTGCATTCATGTGCCTCATCACCCTTATTCAGTTATTCAAATTCCAGTGTATTTTGCAGACTGAGATTGGGCATTTGAAATTGAAATCACAATTTGAGAAACTGTAATTACTGAATTGTTAATCTATCAATTGCTTAGTTTAAGATGTCAGGAAACTATGAAAAATGCCCATCATTAATGGCACCTTCAAATGACTTGTTTTTGACTACACCAACCATCTTAAAACCCAGAGATACTCAGTCTACAATCATATAAAACACAACAAATCCTCACACTTGACAAGCTAGCTAGAACCAGAAAAGGTTTGGCTTTTTTTTCTTCTTATAAATGCCTTAAATGATTAATTAATTATCACAATTGGTGATTCATTTTCTGTTGATCAGCTAAACAATTAATCGATTAATACTTCCAGCACTGAATAAATGCACATGAACATCCAGTATGTAACCATAAATGTAAATTGTAGGCATGCAAATATTTTCTTAAATACATATAAATATACTGTATATATCTGTTTCATTTATTTTTTTTATGATTTAATCAGACCTTCTCCATAAGTTGCTCATGTTTTTTTCAGGGGTGAAGATCTGCAGAACTTCCTGATAAGTGTGAGGCAGCAGTGCTGCTACCTGACAGAGACGATTCAGGACGTCATCAGCCGTTTTCCCCGCCAAGCTTCTCAGGTACATATCGTCTGTCTGCAGTGGTGCACTCATTTAGGCATTACCAGTCGGTTGTTGATACCTTGGCTGCTAGGTCATGCTAGCTTTTTGGCAAAAGAAAGAAAAGAAGAATGTTTACTATATATAAAAGTCCTTATCTTTTAAGCTTAAAATGAAGGCATGTTGATTTAATATGGTTACATTGTTTAGGGGGCACAACATGTAGGAATAATTCTCGGAGTGGGTGAAACCAGTAAACTTCATAAAAGCATAACTGATAGTCTAAAATAAACTATATTCAATTGCATATTTTGTGCACATTTAAGTCTGTACACTGTCCAGTGTTTTTTCCTGTCACCAGACTGGGATGAGAGTGCTCTGTCTGCTTATGTCTTTGTTACTCCCTCTGTCCATCTCGCTTGCCATATATTTACATAACTAGGTCTCTGTCTCTCTGGTTCTCCATGTAGCTAGTCTTCTCACTGGACCCGAAGAAAGATGCCCAGGCCATCTGCAACCAGCTGGTGATCCAGACTAAAGACCTGCAGAAGGAAGTCACCTGCCTCCGCAATCTTCTATGCCAGGTCAACACACGCACACACACACACAAACACACACACACAAACTCACACTTTCATTGCTGAGCTCATTCATCTGCTACCTTTCTTAATTTTAAAACTGATACTTGTAATCTTCATTTACCTAATAAATCGCTAAAATTATCATAGAAAGTGAAAGAGTGTGTGTGTGTGTGTGTGTGTGTGTGTGTGTGTGTGTGTGTGTGAGAGAGAATGTTGTTGGTCACTACATCACTTGCGCACCTGTGTGAATGTGTGCTACTTACCACAATCAGGTTAGAAAAAGGAAATCGCAGGTGAGCAGCGAGAGGGAATTAGGATCTGGATAGCCACACAGTTTTCCAAACCATAGCTGTGTGCTTTTTTTTTTTTGGTCTAGTCTGATTGTTTTTAACTTTTTTCAGTGGGCACAATCAGTTTTTGTATGTGTTCTTAAACATATTCATAAATAAAGTATTCAACTCAGATGTCATGGCAAACTAGAGCCCGACGATAAAGGATTTTTAAGGCCAATAGCGATACATATATTTGGTGATTTAAAAATCCGATATATATATATTTTATTTTTTTTAAATGCAGAAACGCGTAACAAAACAAACAGATTTCCCTAACATTAGTTATTTGTAGTTATTTATGAGTCCTCACTAAAATAATATGATAATTTGTTTGTTTTATTGTCACAACAGAACAGAGGAACATCAAAATATATTAAAGGGGTGATAGAATGATTATATAGGGTATTTCACACTGTTCCTTAAGGTCTCCTAATAGGGTATGTAACATTGGTTGGGCTGAAAATTGCCCAAGTGCTATTCTGTGGGCCCTTAACTACCCTGTGAATTCCAAATATTCCAAATTCCAAATATGGTATGCTCATGAATATTTAGATGAACTGCGCGCTGATTGGTGAGCGAACCACATACACATACACTGAAGACGAGACAGCAGGTCTCATATTTCAGACACTGCAAAGTTACACATTGTTTGTCTGCTATTTCGTTATTAAATTCACTTCTGAGACTTTTTTATACGAGAAATCAACTATATAAAGCTCAAATATGGGCTGTTTTACGAAAATGTATGGTTAATTGCAAATTTGGTAAGACGTGTCGGACTGGGCTCCATACCCAGGGCAAAGTCACCGTTTCTGGGTTACTGGACTACCGGGGCTCGGGGCTCCACGGAGCTGGCCGGCTGTCGGCATAACTATAGTATATTTACAGTTTGAATTTCGTCACGCCACTTATATTACAGCTACCCTAAGGTCTTACAAAGCTAACACTTGTGTCCGATTTCAATTTAATACATTTTTGTGAATGTGAGGGGTTTCGTTAGCTGCTAGTGTCCCTTCAATCCCATGGGTAAAGATCGCGGCTAGCTAGCTACACTTTCAGCATAACCATAGTATATTTACACTTTGAATTTCATCACGGCATGTATATCACAGCTACCCTAAGGTCTTACAAAGCTTAGCTAACACTTTTGTCCGATTTCAATTTAAGGCATTTTTGTGAATTTCAGAGTTCTCGTTAGGAGGAGGCAAGCTAGCTCTCATTGATAGCTCTCCATCCAGCACACTCACGGACAAGAGGCATTTATTTCTCTGATCATTTGTTTAAATAACTCAACACACATCTATTATAAGATTAACTGGAACCTGTGGTAAGAGATTGCGGCCGTAACAAGCTCGCTGACCGCGCTCTCACTCACACTCACCGGCCATTTAGCAGGAAGAAGGGAAGGAGGACAGCAAGCTGCAGGCCCTGGAGCTCTGTCAGGGCAGCGGCGATTGGTAGCCCAGTAACCCAGAAACGGTGACCAACACACAGTTGGACAAAATTTGCAATTAGCCATAAATTTTCGTAAAACGGCCCATATCTGACCTCTACATAGTTGATTTCTCGCATAAAAAAGTCTCAGAAGTGAATTTAGTGGTAAAATAGCAGATGAACAATGTATACAATTTCTGAGATCTGCGCGACCTATTCAGAAGACTACCTTTATCTCATATCAGTGGTGTAGCCTATGTAAATGTTTGGGCATGACAAAGGTAGAGACTAGAGTCAAATAAGGAGGAGCCACCTTGAGATTTGCCCGTTTTCAGAGGCAGATTCAAATTGTGAGATTTGCAGATGAAAGAGGTGTCAATGGGATTTTGAGGTTCTATGTATGTCCTAGTTACCCACCAAACTGTCGTTATTCAACTATGACAAGGTAAAATCGGTTTTGCATTCTATCACCCCTTTAAAGTTCTGATAAATAAAATGTATAAAAATACAAACTTAAGATATGAAACTTAAAGGGTTAAACACGAGCGTTGCCAACAGGGACAGTTCCCTCTGGTGGACAGACTACGCAACACCAACACTCATAACATGGTTGAAGGGTGTTTCGTCCGTTTTTATTTTATTTTTTAAATATTCATTTATCGGCCATTATAAATGCCAATACCGATAGTTTGTAAAATGCCTAATATCAGCCCGCCGATATATCGGTCGGGCTTATTGGTGGACCTCATCGTTTGTACAAGCACGAGTTGGAAATGCCTTCAAATTGGATTAGTGGTCTCACATTTCGTTAAGTTGTGAGTACTGAGGCAGGACATTTAGCTGCTGAACAAAAAATTTTGTAATTAATAATAACAGTAACAGTAAATAAAAAAATTAAAGGTAAATGTAGCTGAAAATTAGATGTAAATGGCAACAAACTAAAAATACAAATAAGTAAAGAAAATGTGAATATGCATAAAAATGCAGCTCGTAAAATATTCATGTACTATCATCATCATTTATTTTTGCATCTGTCAACATTGACACTGATATATCTGTGATAAGCTGATAGTATTTTTTCTGCTGATAATATTGGGGCTCAAACAACAGTCATACTTCATGCAAGTCAATCTACAGTAAATTCCTTTCTTACACTCTTACTGAGAGCTTTCCTCATACTACTGAGGATTTAAAGCAACAGGAGCACACCATAGTGTGTATGTTAGATGTTGGTATATGAATTTTGGCGAGCTCCAACAGGTATGTGCGGGAGTGCTTGCATGTGTGCACCTGAGTGTTTGTGTGTGTGTGTGTGTGTGTGTGTGTGTGTGTGTGTGTGTGTGTGTTTGTGTGTGTGTGTGTGTGTGTGTGTGTGTGTTTTGCATTTGTATTCCAAGAGGAGAGAGTCGTTCTTGACAGGGCAGAATCCTCACAGCCCATAAGTCAGCACGGCTGTGACATCGACCTGTCAGCACACAGACGATGAGGCGGAGGGATGAGAGGGGGCTGATGGGAAAGCGAGGGTGCGGGGCGAAGGGAAGCGAGGAGAGGATGCAGTTTGGCGGGGTGAGGGAGTTTAAAAGGGGAGAAACAGAAAGGTGGGGGTACGGGGTGGGAAAAGGAGGTGGGTTAGCAGCAGATGGAGGCGTGTGAGTGTGTTGATAGTGTAGGTAGATATTTGTGTGTGTGTGTGGAGGGGGAGGGGGGGGGGGTTTGATACCGTAGCTCGGTTGTGTCAGACAAGAATCTGACGGCCAATGGAGCCCATTTGGGCCCACTGGCTACCATAAACACACACACACACAGAATCTAACCTTATCTATGAGGCTTGTCTCTTGAGACACACAAACACTATCACTGCATCTGCTGGAGCTCTCACTACACAAGCTTTTGGTTCTGTTTTTTCTTGCACTAAAGAAAAACAAGTTAAAGAGGGACATCTAAACCAGAACCAGTAATTTCAATGGGGATGGTGCTTGTTACTGCCATCTAGTGTTGACTTTGATAAATGCGTGATACCTGGTGAACAAGTGGGGATATGACACCAAATGGGAAAGCCCCCAGCACAGCCTATGGTGATCATAAATTAATTTTCACAATAACGTTGAATGTGTAAACTTGAGTGCCAAAAGACGTGTAGTTAGGAGATGTGAGACACAGGGAGAGCATGATTTAAGTCAAATTATGTAGTTTAAAGCTGCACTAATTCATATTTTTAGATAACTTTGGATCACTTAGTGTAATGAGAAACGGGCCCCTCTTAGTGATAACCCCACAGGGAATTATGTATATTATGTTTGCATTCAGTGTTACTTATCCTTGAGGTATCTAACAAATGCATTGCCCTCCTAAGTTTTTGTTTTGTATTTTTTTTTAAACATTTTGAAACCTGCAGTGTTTACATCCATGTTTACTAACTAGCAGTCTTCTTCTTCCCTGGCTTAGTTGGTGCATTGCTGCGTATCTTGGTGCATTACTGTCAACACATAATCAACACATGGATCAACAGTAGAGAAAATTAAAAATATTGTCTTTTGATTTGGCATCCATGCTGCATTCATATCTTGTGGGGAAAATGTATTCCTGGCAGAATATCAGTTTTCAGTTTATTCATACATCATCATCATATCATTAAAACACAATTTCAGATGGAATAATGATCATATGTAGGACACACAAAATGGGGAACCCCAAATAAGCTACTAAAAGCTTTTCAGAGGGGGTCCAATAGCAATAAACATACAACCGAGAATATACAGACAGTAAAAAACTAAATTCACAATAGACACAATACAGACAAATCTGTCTATAAATTGCAGGAACGTCTGTCTGTCTGTGTGTGTGTGTTATGCGCATATCTCTCGAACCGTTAGTCCGATGGATTTCAGACTTGACAGGTGTTTTGCTACGGGCACGAGTAAGTGCAGTGCCAAGTTTGACGTTGTTTGGATTAGAAATGCAAAAGATATCGTTAAATATATATTGGTAAAAGAAGTACACATTAGCTTTTGCCGCTCTAGCTGCTGGCCACTCCCCCTCTCACAGTGCACACTGAGTGAGCACAACGCAGGACCAGAGACAGAGAGGGTCGAAGAAAGCAGCGGAGCTTTGTAAAATGTGACATACACCTCAGACCCACAAAAATGTGCAAAGTAGCACTACTTTGGACTGTCTTTGACTTTGAATAAACATACGACAATTCCCGAATTTAAGGACGTTTCAGAATCCCACAACCAGCTACAGACAACAATTGGCAGACAGAGCGTAATGCCACTGTTTTTGAGTCACATCGTTGTCTGTGTTTGGGGCCATGTTTGGTGGGAAGGTAACCTGCACGTCACATGCAGACGCCACATGCGTAACGCTTTACAACAGCGCCTTTGACTTTTTTCCTGCTTCCAACGTTAGCTACATGATTGCTGGATATACCAAACTAACTTTTAACTCACTTTCCTGGAGCACGGGCGAATAGCTGAAAGGAACATCGTGACTGTTGTGTGGAATAAGGTTGGCGAAAAAAAGGCACTACGCTTTTCCGTGTCTATTCTTTCGCTAAGAGGAAACTCAACAAAAAGCCATTTGCCAACACTAAATATCAAACAAAAGTCAGACACTATATAGTATTAAGTTGCTGTGAGCTGTAGCCTACATTCACCACTTCTAACCAGAGGCAGAACATGACGTTATCTCTGAGATTATTCCTTCACAGCGCTGTGCAATGCGAGAACATCTCAGAGCTGAACCGGGCAGACATGGCACTTTTCATCAAACTCACCCCGGGTTATTTAAATATACTGCTAACTAATAACAAAAATACCAAAATACCCCCGCGAATCAAATCCCCTACTTCACCGTTAACTGTCAAGCCACTAAACCTGTATGGAAATTAACACCTCTGCTGAAATGTTAAATTTGTTAACGAGACAACTCTCTCTCTCTCTCTCTCTCTCTCTCTCTCTCTCTCTCTCTCTCTCTCTCTCTCTCTCTCTCTCTCTCTCTCTCTCTCTCTCTCTCTCTCTCTCTCTGTGTGTGTGTCCAGTTCTGGTGGTTGATTAACGCAGATATGTACTGATTAGCTCTCGTAACGGGCCGGGTGGGTAGCGCACTGCCATGAGTCCATGAAATTACTCCACATTGTCATTGTGATATTTTGTGATTACATTCTGAATCTGCCACGTTCTCTGTCAGGTAAATCAGTAAGTTAGTAGTAGGGTATACAGGGGAGTTGCATATTAAGTGGTTTGGGGTCCTTCTGTAAGTAATTTTGGGGTACAATTTGGTTCTGGAGAAAGCTACAAGCAGCAATACCACAGGCCAAGCAATCGGCCCGTCCCAAACAGGCACATTTTCAACGGGCACTGCACTAGTACTACAAAATACAGACGATCTACAAGTATAACACTTAATGAAAAATCAACAATCATATGTTATAAGCACTTTTTCCTTCAGATTTTTGCAGTTCCTGGTATCCTTGTTGGTGATGTCAGAATTCAGGAAGTTGTAGAAATGATGGGTATATTGCCAAACCGCGAGTTCCTGAGTCATATTTACTGGAAGAAAGCTGAATGTTGAACTCATTCAAACTTTCTCACATGACAGGGATTCAAGGTGACACTGTGTCACCCTCTGACTTGAGAGTTTATGAACAGCATTATTCCTCCGTGACCATGACCCACTCTTCACTTGGCTGATGAATCCTTAAGGATTTGGCACAGGAAGTTTTGGTGAATCAGGTTTGCGAGTCACGCTGTGGTGGTGCGATGGGACCAGACATGCCCTCACCCTCAAAATGAGCTGATCTCTGTTTGATTCCCGCCAAGTACTAACTTAACTGATATTTCCCACCCATTCGAGGTTTAACTGACCTGAAACTGTCTGGCCAGTAAACTGCCATAATCCAGACTGGATTAGGTTAAAACGACCCTTCTACTTCCTGTATGAGGTCACGTTGCCTTAACAGGATTGTGTGTGTGTGTGTGTGTGTGTGTGTGTGCGTGTGCATGTGCGTGTGCGTGTGCGTGTGCGTGCGTGTCTCATGCAAACCTCTCCTTCTCCTCCCTCAGATGGACGAGGCCGGAGATTGCGGTCAGCTTCCGAAACCTGATTCCCACAGCAATCAGAGGATGCGTTCCCTGACCACAGTCGCACTGAGTGCGCTCGGAGCCACCGTCCTCTTACTCCTCTACAAAGCTGCCAGTGGGAAGGTTTACCTGCAGATGTAAAGGAGTGTAAAGGAGTGTGTGTTAAAGAATATTTTGTTTTTGATAACCGTAGATGATCAATTAGATTATGGAACAACTGATTTGTTTTAGGACATTGTTTGACAAGACAGCATTTATATTTTTGCTGCTGTAACACTTGTTTTCCACTTTGATCTGTCTAGTCTTGAGTTTAGTTCTGAATTATGTTTTAAAGGTTTAAAGTGAAAATTAAAGTTTCTTATGAGGAACAATTTCTTGCATACCGGGAGTCAAATTAAGATTAAAACCAGAATGTTTCTTTCTGTTTTCAGTGCCTACAAAAACAAATTGAACTTGATTTTTAAAGTGTAAATTTGGATGCTAATCTCGATAATGACGCACTTTAAAAAGACAAAGATATGATCATTTTCAGGCCTTGAAGTTACATACTTAATGGAATACCACAGCATTTTAGGAAATACACTTCCCATAGTTCTGTGAGAAGATTGATATCAGCCTCAGGCATGAGACTGATATCAATCTTCTCATCTATCTCTTGGAAAGAAATCCAATAAGCATATTTCCAAAAATGTTGGATAATGAATGAACTGATTTATTTATTTATTTTTTTAATCCAAGTTTTTAAATCTGAGTGCTGTGACGTTGATAAGGATCATATTATCCTGCCACTCATAATTTTCGCCACCACATAAGATGTTGAAATTCAGTTAAGGAAACGTTTTTTAAATCCAGAAATAGAAACTTAGAAACATCAAATTGTTAAAGATCTTGATTGTCTGTCTGTGAGATATCAGCTCAGTCCTTTAAGTGAATTTAGCCCTGGTGACGTACTTAATTTGTCTTCAGGCCATAACCTGACTTTACATTGATGATGTTAACTTCTCTTTCTCTTCATGGAAAATGTAGTGGAATAGGGTGACCAGCCTTAATGCGATTTGGTATGACAGTGAACAAATTACTCCAATTAAATTGGATTTCTGTTACAGACTTATTATAACTACTGCTGCTGCAACAACAAAGTCGTGTCCAATGGGCTGAGAAGAGCAGAGAGAGAGCTCTAAATCTCTTTGTTGTTTTATGGTTTTCTTCCACGGGGATCATGCGAAAAATCCAATTTGCCCATTAATGTCATCTGGTCATACACCCGGGCCAGATCAAAGATGGAGGAAATAGCGTGTGACAGTGGTACAGATTTCCCCCAAAGACTTCAAAAAGACTGTGATAGATAATCCAATTGAAATGGACACATCACCTTTAGGTGCAGCTTTGGAAGAATCAGTGCGTAATTTCTCTGTCCCCTTTTTTAACCATCATTCCTGAGTTATTAGTTGGACTGAGCGATGGTTTGTATAAGGCTGTAAAATAACAATGCGTCATGCTTTGGGGATCAGAAATATTTGGCACATGTGCGTCAGTTGGGTATGGCAATGGGCTCTCTTTTAGTAAATCCAAATTTGTATGCCTTAACGAGCAGGAAAATTACCAAATATATAAGATAAAGATAAATGAATGAGCATAAACTGTATTTAGGAAGCAGACATGTCATTATGTGACGTGGGTGTATAGTTGGATGACAAATTATTCACAGTATTACAAAATAAAACGCCACTACTCGAAGTCCTGAAAATAATATTCTGAAAAGTCATCTGCGTAAAATAAATGGAACCTGTGTCCTCAAATCACTATCCTCTATATAATTTATACGCAAAGGTACAGGGACATCGTACAAAACCCCGGTCAATCTCAATCATCTGCTGTCCCCTGAACTCGAATCTAAGATGGTTTGTGCGCGTTTGTGTTGACTGGCATTGGCTGAGTGTGCTGGATGAATCCCCCTCAGCCGGCTCCTTCCCTAAACGCGTCGGTGCCCATCACGGTGAAGAGCTCATCAGTGTGGACCACATCTCAGAGCTGCAGCGGAGCTCCGGTCTGGACGCGGGCCAAGCCTGTCTGGTGTCAAACCAGCCTGAACAGATACTCTCAGACGTCTCATTTTTTCACCTCATTCCTGAGACGGGACTCTGCCCACCCCTTGTGTAAAGCAATTTAAACCTGATAGCACATCATCTCCACTGAAAATATTTGCTGGACTATTAGACAGTCGCGCTTTACTTTTTCCTCATAAGCACTTTACCACCGTGCACAGCCCGAGCCGGTCATGGCTTTTACGCGCAAAGCTCCGTTCTCCGGCTGTCTGTGATATCTTTTTAATCCAAGCTTGATTTGGAGATTCAACAAGTTCCGATTTCTCTAATGTTTTATAGTTGTCTTTTATCCGTGGAAATGCTCCGTCCAGATCCATAAAGGACCGACGTTTGTTTAATATGAACTTATTGCCAAGTGGAATATGTTTTTATTTATCTGTAGCAATCTGCTGGCTGACGGCCGAGGTCGATACGTCCTGGTGGTAAGTAGACCTACTGTGCATTGTTTTTACATCTTTATTTAAATGCAAAACCCCACGCGCTAAATGCATGGCTTTCTCATTAACACGTTTTAACGCGACGCGCAAAATATAGCCTATACGCTCCAAAACGGTTAATGTTGAAATGAATCTGTCTGCAGTAAAATGTGATTTATGTGAAATTATCTCGAGTATGTTTTCCTTCTTTTGATTATTATTATTTTTTTTTTTTAAATGTGTAAAATGTTTGAATTACCTCCAAAACGGTTTCATAATTCCTCTTTTCCTTTAGTCCATTAGACATTTCCCAGAGATTGAGTAATGAAAATCCCCCCAGGGTTTTAATAACTGTATTTTTTGAAATACTGAAGTTGAAGACTGAATATTTGGACAGATAAGTTTACAGCATAAAGTCATTCGATATCATTTAATTTCTTTTTATTTGCTGACTTTCTCTTGAATGCTGTTTTTCTCTTGAATCTTTAATGAATATTTGCAAAGGCTCAAATTCCAAACCTCACACTGCCTGTGATACTGAGCGGCTATTTAGACAGATAATTTTCCTCAATTCCTTTTCTCTTGTTGCTCTGGTCTTTAATCGGTGAGGGAAATCCCTGCAGCCTGCAAGTGTTCAAATTCCCTGCAAGTCTTTCATCACCTGGTTCTGCAGGTACATGGGAGTGTGGACTTGTTCAAAGTGGTTTCAACACTTTCAAGAAGTGTGTTTCATAAGAACACACTTCTTTTTTTTATTTCATTATCTTTTTCTATTTCTGCAGAAGATAGGTGTCTGATTACCCTACAAGGCTTTAATGTCTCTTCTGTGCAGGCATATATTGAGTTATTTGCACTTTTGTTGATAGAATAGATTCATAATGTCCTTTAATTTCTGTCTTTAAGATCATTGAGAGAACTCAGTGACCAAAATTTGTTTTACTGTTACATTTAATTAATTTCTTAATTAAAAGGTTTTCCAAGACGTTCATCAAGTGTTTGGCTCTCTATCTGTCTGCTCCTCTGCTCTGCAGGTACATGGGCACCCTGGGTTCCCAGGTGATGTGCGACAACATCCCTGGACTGGTGAACAAGCAGCGCCAGCTGTGCCGCCAGCACCCCAAAGTGATGCAGGCCATCGGGGCCGGGATGAAGGACTGGATCTCAGAGTGCCAGCACCAATTCCGAAACCACCGCTGGAACTGCAACACCACGGCCAGGGACCACAACCTGTTCGGACGCCTGCTGCTACGCAGTGAGTGGAGGGAATGTTAGATCCGGGAGGGGGGACTTATCTTACTTTAGCCTAAAAAAAAAAAAAAAAGTCACATTTTAAACCAAAGGAGGTTTTAAAAATCATTATTCTGGAAAATGTGGGACAGCTGGGAGAGACTGTCCTTAATCTAGAGGATCTGAAATCAAACCAGGAAGCACCCTGCCTGCTTAAGTGTCCTTGAGCAAGTCACTGAGCCTCAGGTGGACAGACAAGAGAAAAAATAACATTTAAACCTGTTAGGGTTTTGAGGGATTAGTAAAAAAAGTATCTCATTATTCAGGGCTAATTTTCCCTGCAAGTCGTTAGTTTTAGTTACTTCAAATACTTGATATCATGTCCATGTTAAATACCTGCCTCACTTTGTCTCCATTAATTATGTGTGTATACATCAAATGAAAGTTACATTTAAATAAAGGCAGTTAAATGATCCTCTATAGTCTCTCTTGAGTGTTTTTGTTGGAAAATTCTAATAAGATGCTGTGGTTTACAGGTGTCATCTCTAAATGAAGTATAAGTCAAATTTGATCATTGCTCACCCCCGTGGTAAATGATGTAGGATGCAGGGAAGAGGTGCAGAAAGTAATATTCATGATATGACTTCAGGGGGTGTCGCTGCCTTAAACACTGCACGACTAGAAATAGAAAGTTAGTGGCTGGATTGTCTGCAACAGTATCTGCTGGGTCGTGTTTCCAGGTCATTGTGTGCTGCTGGCACCTTTTGGAATTGAATCCCTGCATGATTAGCAGCACACTGATCTGTTTGCAGTAACAAACATGTTGCCTTAACTTAACCCTGACAAATCTAAACAATTGGTTGGTTGTGTGTTGTGTTGAAAGTGTTGATTTACTGCGACACTGAGGCTTTCTGGGGAAACTGATAGTTCCCTCGCAGATATGTTGTTCTTCTTTTTTCCCCCCACAGAGGTTGAATCGCATTCCACACCTCGTCTAACTTTACAATTGTACATTTATCACATTGGTGCAGCCGACTGGTTTCTCTGTCAGTGTGTTCTTGTGTTGGGGGGCTAACATGCTATTCAGTACTTTTGTTGTAGTAATATTATGACTTCTGGTAAGCAGATTTAGTGCTGAAAAGATTTATCAGTGGAAGAAAAATCAATTGGCAAATGTTTTGATAATTAACCTTTTAAGTCATTTATCATGATAAAATACTGTCTAATTACAATGAGAACACTTTCTGGTTCCTCCTCCTTTGACTGTTGGTCCGACAAAACAAGCAATCTGAAGACATCACCGTGGACATTTTTCACTATTTTCTGACATTTTATAGATGAGAATAAAAAAAAAAAGAATCCACAGATGTTTTTTTTATGATAATGAGATTAATTGATTGCAGGTTTATACAATTTATTATTTCAGTGTCGGTGGTATTAATAACTAGTTAAAAAAAGTTTACATTTGTATCTGTTTGATTCCGTTTCATCACAGTGATGTTTATGTTTCAGCTACTGTCTCAGTTAGCTAATTACTCTCCACTCAGCTCGTTCAAATGAGAAATGGGAGAAATTTTGACTTTTTCTAAATAAAAGTAATCCCACCACTTTCAAGATCCACATTGGCTCATTAGCTGTGTTTATCTTCTCTTATCATTTGCAGAAGAAGAGACTTGATTCATTGAGCTTTTCAAAGTCAAGAGAAGACACAGTCACATATTTTTTGGGGGTGTGGGGGTGTAAGGGAAAATAGATGTTATAAAGAGTGTGACAAATGGCTCCTCCCTAGCAGTAATGAGAAACATCAAAGATTTAAATGATTAACAAGTATTAAGCTTTCTGCCGCTGCCTGTGACAGATGTGAGCTCTGGACAGAAGCATTCTGTCAAATTAGACGTGTCACTGTGCGTCTGAGCAGCTAGAATAAGTCTGTGTCTCCTGTGAGGACGTGTTATAACAAGTCATAATCTTTTTTTATAGCCAGTGGAGGATCATCAGGACCCGGCGGCCTGATGTTCCTCTCCCATGCCCTGAGATTTAACCTGCGAGGCGGATCCTTCGACTTAGTCCGTTTCATGTCGGGGGCCTCTAATCAGCCGTGTGGTATTCAGACCTCCCAGCCGGGCCCTGGCCGTGTCACACAGCATTATAACGGCACATCGAGGCCCCGTCAGAAGCTCCTTATAGTCAATGTCACCGGGCTAATTTCAAACAATTACACAGGAGTTTTTTCCTCTCTGGTGTCGTGTTCTCTCAGCGTTCTCCTCATTAACCTCGTTAGGCACGCTCAACTTAGCTACTGGATTGCGACACACACTCACTGAGATCACTGTATGTATGTGTTATAGTTATTTAACACTAGTGCTGATACGATACCTGAGTTTCAATACCAAAACTTATTTATTTTTTTTAATAAGAAACACTTTCTTTCTTCGTACACCAGCAGCTATATACAAACTTTGCCAAAACAAGAGTCTATTATTGGTAAACTATCTGATCAGAGAATTCGTAAAGAACTTAAGATTTTAGTCAAGTTTATGTTTAGTTAAGAGTGTGTCTTCATTAATATGTCTTGCAATTAAAATAGTCGATCGGCAAAAGCATTAACATTTAAAGGTGCAGACTTATAAAAACTAACTTTCTGTCATATTTGCTGAAACTGACCCTGTGTTCGAGTAGAACTACATGAAGCAGGTAATAAAAAAAAAAAATCCAGCTCCTCTGGCACCACCTACAGCCTGTAATGTGATTTGCAAAAATCCAACGCTCCCTATTTAGATGCACCAATCAGGGCCAGGGGGGGTGTCTAACTGCATGTCAATCACTGCTCATGCACACGCATTCATTCTCCCTTGTGGGGGGAGGGGCTTAGGAGACCATTTTGGGCTTTAGCAGAAAGGGGGGAGGGACTGAGAAGTTGTTGATGTTCAAAGTCCTGGATCTTCGCAATCCTACCTACAGCACCTTTAAGTACTTGATTCATCCTTTTAAAGTCATTTTTTTTATCAAATACCAATATCAAATTGTTGTCGGTTCAAGCTCCTTTAACATAAAGATTCAGAGCTACTCTCCTTTCTTTTATCGTTATGAACTGAATTTGTGTTCGAGTTTTTCCTGCAACAGTTTTTCACCGATGCAATAAAGTCAGGGGTTCTTCAATTAAAAAAAATGACTAAAAGCTGAAACTATGTGAATGCCAGTTCTTGTATTAATTACATTTATATCGATCTATGTCTATCCGAAAAACTACAGTTTGTAAATGAAATGTAAATTATTAACCTTCTTAAAATCACATTTATTGTATATGATAGAGACTTGGTACTTAATGGCAGATAATATAGTTTCTGGGTTGTTACTAAAATCAGTACCGTCCGTACCGGTTTAATGCTAGAGCTAATTTTGCATCTTTTTCCGACATTTTATGGATAAAACAATTTATGAATTAAGAGATCAGCTTATTGCTAATTAAAATCAATAATCATTAGTTGCAGCTCTAAATATGTCATACATCCACTTGCCTTTACACACACACACACACACACACACACTTTCCCAGCCTCAGCCTTTGATCTCTGTCAGATCTTTTATCACTTACATGTGGAGGAAGATAAGAGTTCTCTGTCAGGGAATTGCTGGTAAACCTTGGCTGTTTATCCAACTTGGAGGTAGATGAAGCGTTTTTATTTCATGCCTCACATGATATAACAGCTTCCAGCAAGCAACAACAAACACGGGTCATACAGGTAGCAGCGGCGGTTGAAGCATCTCTCCGTTTGTCATGGCTTAATGTTGCCGTTGTTAATGTTGGGAAACGCCAGATCCAAGATCAATAAGAGATAAAACTTTTGTGTTTGATTTGCATCTCACATCAGTGGAGTTTCAATGATGTAGAGAAGTGCACCAGTAACTACTGAATTCTTTTTTTTCTTTTTATCCTGAACTTGTGGTTTTTAGTGTTCGGTCAAAGAATATGGTGTCAGCCTCTGACCTCAATGTGTAGTTAGAATCTAGAGACCTGTCTTTTGTTACAGATGTGTGCTTCCTTGTTCACAGCGTTTCATCCTCTCCCATCCAGGCAGCCGCGAAGTGGCCTTCATGTACGCCATCTCCTCGGCCGGTGTGGTTTACACGCTGGCTCGAGCCTGCAGCCAAGGCGAGCTGGACTCCTGCTCCTGCGATCCCACAAAGAAGGGCTCGTCGCGGGACGCCAAAGGCTCTTTTGACTGGGGCGGCTGCAGTGACCACGTGGAGCACGCCATGCGCTTCAGCCAGGGCTTTGTGGACGCCAAGGAGAGGAAGGAGAGGGACGCCCGGGCGCTCATGAACTTGCACAACAACCGAGCCGGCAGGAAGGTGAGCAGGCAACTGATCAGTTCACCAAATGTGTTTCACAGACAGTAATTTATTCTGAAAAACTAGTTTGGTTTCAAGCAGCTGCTAAAGTTTGCAGTTTTTCAGCCACTGTGGAAAAATAAAAAATCCAAATCCTGAGTTGTACAAGAATGATAACTGTACAAATCTTTACATGTTCACAGAAAAAAAAGTTAAAAGTATGGCAGTATGTTTTCATATAGTTTAACGACTGCCAGAACCTAAACCAGCCTCAAAAGTAGAAAAGTAGAAAAACACTTAAACAATCTGTTGGTTGTTCTTTATTTGAAATGGATTCTTTTACCTGCATTTAATCTTCAGATGTGGTGGTCAACTGTATCTTTCAGTCTGTATATTGAGAAGGAAAAAGAGAAATCCTTTAGTCTCACTGACATCCTAACTAAACTAATCTTTGAACAAAAACTAAGCTACTATGTTAAATTTAAAATTTTTAGAATGAGGAGAAACTGGGTGAAAACCATGATACCTTGCATTGTTTGCATTCAACAGTCAGTGTGGGCAACTGCTGTTGCGCCTCGAACTATTTTTGTTACAGTTCATCACTTCAGTATAATAACTGTCCACACACAATCTTCTCTGTAGCATACTTCCTGTTCTCTCTCTCTCTCTCTCTCCTCGGCAGGCGGTGAAGCGCTTCATGACTCTGGAGTGTAAATGTCACGGCGTCAGCGGATCGTGCAGCGTTCGGACCTGCTGGCTGGCGATGGCTGACTTCAGACGCACTGGCGACCACCTTCGCAAGAGGTATAACGGCGCAGTGCAGGTGGCCGTCAACCAGTACGGAACTGGGTTTACAGCCGCGCACACACACTTCAAACGACCCAGCAAGAATGACCTGGTGTACTTCGAGGACTCGCCGGACTACTGCATACGGGACCACGAGTCAGGTAAACACCCATGAACTTTGCAGAACATCAGCTCATCACACAGAGCTGTAGCGGAGCCAAAGTAGCACACTTTTTAATTAATGAACTTTATCAGTTCAAACAGATAATCTGCAAACTGCCAAAAAAACGGCCCGATAATCGGCAAGGGCTGATAATCGATCTATCCCTACTCTAAATGTAACCATCATTTATCAAATGAACACTATGCTGTATTGAAGAAGACTTGAAACTAGCGATTGAGACCATTAACTCGGAAAATGTTCACAAAAATACACTTTACTGTAATGCAGCCTTTAAAACCAGGAAAAGACAACACTTATGTCATATTACGATATTCAAAATGTAAAACGATATCTATCCTCATATATCGATAACGATATAATATCGATATATTGCGCAGCCCTACTAAGGAAATAAATCAAATGAGAAGTAGGGTCATTTTCTTATCAACTTCTATACAATCGGACTTCTTTTTCCAATCAGTGGAGTCGCCCCCTGCTGGCCATTAGAAAGAATGCAGGTTTAAGGCACTTTCACATTTGCTTCACTTTTCAGACCCGGAGGTTGCTGCTTGGTTCCACTTGAGTTCTCACTTTGCCAAATGAACCAAACTAAACTGAAACACTTCAACAAACATGCTGGTCGGTGTGAACAGATTTGTCATGAAGGTTATCAAATGCTTGATCACAAATATTTGGTTGAATTACAAAAACAAAAGCTCCAGCAGGTTAAATGTTTTTGGCATCTCAAACCTTTCAGTTACCGAACTGAAGTTAATTGACAGAAAAATAATCGCCAACTATTTTTATAATCGATTAATTTTGTTGGTTAAAGTAATTTTACTTGCATAAATGGCAGAAAATGCTGTTTTCAGCCTCTCAAATATGGAGATTTCCTGCTTTTTCTGTTTTATATCATATTAAACTGAATATCTTTGGGTTTTGGAATGACAAAACAAGACATTTATAGATATCACCTTGGATTTTGAGTAACTAGAATGGACATTTTTTCACTATTTGATAGACCAAACAATTAATCGATCGAATCGTAGCAGCCCTAGTTTGTCATGTGCCGTATCGGCTCATAGGGAGCTAGAAGTTTGCAGTTTAGCATTGAGCTGGTATTTTACATACCCAGCTCAGATTGTCTAGTAATTTTAGCGATTCATAGTTTCGAGGCAACTTGAAAACTACTATGTGCTTCTGTTTCACGGGGGAATCAAAACGAGAAGAATTGTTTATCGCTCCTGCGCGTCAATGGATGTTTGTTATGGTTGGTGCCATTTTTAGGTTCAGTTCACAATTAATGGCTTTCCGTCATGTCTGCAGTGTGTAAACAGGGATTCATATCACCAGATTTCTTTAAACAACAAACATGTTTTACAGTGTACGTACAGAGGGAGCGGGTTCAGCTTGCATTGACTGCTCCTGGAACAGTTCCTGCAGAGTTTAGGAAGCTGCTGTGAAGAAGTAATCCTTTTTTTGTTGAGCTGTGTTTGTGTCAAATCAAAATTCCAGCTGCTGTTCAAAAACTTGATGCTTATCGTGATGTGATAGCATCCTACATTTGAAGTGATTAAACTCCTGAGTAGAGAAAGTGGATCTTGAAGTTATTGTGCAGCTCCAGTGTCAGCCTGCCCTTCACACTATCTACAGTATCTCATTAGGAGTGAATCATTACAGCTCGAGGGCTGCAAGTTAGTTTTTGCTAAGAATGAAAACTGACTGTGATTTCTGTGGATACTCCTGTATGGTTTTTCTGTTGACTGGTTAAATAAAACACATGAAACTCAACCTGAGGTTTCAGTTGTAAGACCGTTTTCATCAGGCCAGAAGAATGTCAAATATCGGAGCCTAGACGCTGGTTTACACACACAGGTGTGTGTGTGTGTGTGTGTGTGTGTGTGTGTGTGTGTGTGTGTGTGTGTGTGTGTGTGTGTGTGTGTGTGTGTTCCAGAGGAGGTGGATGCCTGTCAGGCAGCAGATGATCCGTGGTGATCGGGTGTCGGCCAGTTTAAGACCCATTACACACTTCTGTGGACTGAAACCTTAGAGCACCACAGATCACTATAAATCACCACCACTGGAAACACACACACACACACACACACACAGACACACGCCTGAGGGCATGAATGGCCAGCAGAGAGAGGTATATTTCGGGGGAAGGTTGGGTCCCACAATACAGTTTACAGTGTGGTAACAACGGCAAAGTGTTGTTACAGTCGTGTCAAAGTGAGATGCTTCTCCAAAGTCTTTTTGGTTGGACACTTGGATTAAATTTGGGCAGCCCACAAATATATTACCCTCACCCCAAACATATTTTGATGCTTTTTTTGAATAGATTTTCTTAGTCTTATTGGAAGTGTAGTTGAATGTGCAGGTTGAGAGGAAGTCTGCATTTATGTGCGAACCTTGTCCTATTATTTTTGTATTTCATGGCCCAACTAGAAACAAAATGGGGTGTTTATGAAATGAAAGTGATAGTTGAACGCTTTGACTTGCACTTTGCTGTGTGATTGAGCCTCAGATATTTGCATGTAAAGTTTATGTCTTGCTCAACGCACTTAAGTCAGAGTCAGAGGAAACATTGGATGTTGTAGCGAATCAAACCTGGGATTTGTCTGTCATGGACTCCTGTCGGTGTGTGCAGTATAAGCTATCAGTCACCGTCATGGTCTTTTTAGGCGCTAAGAGAGTTTTATGACCCTAAAATAAGACTCACTTTAACCTGCTGTTTAACATGCTAAGATATTTTCAGAAGCATGGTTTGAGTTAAGAGGTCAAGACGAGAGCGTTTTTTTATTTTTTTGTCGTTGAGCATGGAAGTTAATTCTTGATCTTTGGGAGCTTTCAACTGCATCTCACTGTCTGCTGGTGCGGGCTCAATGTGTCATTACGTCACTTAAGTTCCACTGTTTTTACTTTTTTAGTTATTTTGCTTTTGAATAGTGACAGTTCAGAAATAGATGGGACACATGGAGATAGCAACAACAGGCCGGAATCAAACTAAGGACACTGCAGCTACATGGGCATCTGAACCCCTAGGCCACCAGGACACCCTTAACTCATAAAATGACCCCTAAGCCAGGTCAATTTGCCATAAAATAATTGAATTTGATTTGTTTAACTCTAATGTAAGACTTTGATAAACTCTGTACTTGAAACAGTCAATTAGGAGATCGATAGAGAATGAATCCATAGCTATTTTAATAATTTATTTATCATTAAAGTCTGTTTTTCAAACAAAAATGCCAAACATTCTCTAGTTCCAGCTTTATAATTGGGATGATTTGATGCTTTTCTTTTGGAGCTGCAAAGATTAAGCAATTTATCGATTAGTTGGCAACTATTAAAGTAATCACCAAATATTTTGACAACCAATTAATCAGTTTGAGAAAAAAAAGTTTCTTCACTCCTCTGTGACAGTAAACTGAATATCTTTTGAGTTGTGGCCAAAACAAGACATTTCAGGACGTCATCTTGGGCTTTGGGAAACACTGATTGACATTTTCTGACATTTTATAGACCAAACAACTAATCGATTAATCGGGAAAATAATCAACAGATTAATCGACAATGAAAATAATAGTTAATTTCAGCCCTAGTTTCTTTTTTTTATGTGAAAAACTATATTTTTGGTTTTGGACAAAACAAGATGGCACCTTGATGGCACCTCACCTTGACTTTAAGAAAATTTATTAGTTTTTTGTTGCTATTCTTTGGACATTTTATTGAACAATTAAGGATTTAACTGACAACATAATGTGCAATCATGAGCTGCATCCCCTCTACTGATTGTCTGAACATGGCCTCTCTGGATCCTAAATCCTACTGAAATAAATTCCCCCTGTAACCTCCTGATGGACCTCTGGAGGTCTTAGGGCCCCCTTTTAGGGAACAAGTAGAGGCTTCACAGCAGACATAAAGGCGTTATGTGCTGTGTACATGTAAGCAGGGTGAGGTAACACACACACACACACACACACACACACACTCATTCGCCCTGGGCCTCTCATGAGAACTTAACTCACTCCCTCTCTAAAGACTAATTCCTCTGGGACACACAGAGAGAGACAGGCATGTAAACGCACTCACAGCCATGACACGTACTGTACATTGAATCATGCTCTCTCTCTCTCTCTCTCTCTCTCTCTCTCTCTCTCTCTCTCTCTCTTACACACACACACACACACATACAAAAACATGAAGTCAGTCGTTCTTCAAACACACACTTTGAGTTCTTCATGTTTTGTTCTTTCTCCCAACACATACACACACAGAAAAACCTCTCAAAGACATGCAAACTCACCCTCAATCATTCTGAATAACACACAGACTGAATCCATTCTCACAGACAGATGGGGACACACACACACACACACACACATAGTGAGACGGCCCCTCTGTGCCTCTTTAAAGTGTGAAATCAATTTCCCTCAGCCCCGGCGAGGCTCAGGTGCTAAACTCATCTCTCGGCGCCCCCTCATCTTAATTCAATAAGCAGACGCAGGGAGAGCGAAGGCTGTGAGGAAGACTCCGTCCATGATGTCATCCCTCGCAGCGCAGCATACCAGTAGATGACGAGCGGGCACGCTGCCAGAGAGAGGGGGGGGGGCTTCAGGTCATGCCCAGACATATTACCTGGCGAGGGAATGGTGCAGAGACAGTACACATACACACAGAGTGAAGCAGAATGTAAACACGGGCAAATTCCAGAACAATGTTCGAGATGGTACTTGAAGCCAGCGCATCATTTTCTCTAAACCTTTATTTATATAGGAAAAGTCAGCTGAACACACACATGTTCCTCTTCAGTAACACTTGTGCTGCTTCGCAGTCAGACAGTAACAGTCGGCCCCACCTGCACACTGCAGCCACAGGCCTCTGCTGGCTGAACATCTGTACCACAGCAGCTCAGAGGTTTAATCAAGCTTTCAGAATTCAAATTCAAACATCCTCAGGATTATCACAAAACTAGAAAAGACTGCAGAGTTAGCCATGTTTTGTTTTGTTACACAGGGCTCCAGCTATTTTCATCATCAGCCAAGTCATTCATTGTTTAATCTATAAAATGTCAAAATAGTGGAAATGACCCATCGCATTCTTCCAATGCCCAAGGTGACGTCTTCAAATGTCTTGTTTTGTCCAACCAACCAACAAATGTTCAATTTACAATAATATTTTTGCAAAGAAACTCCCGCACACTGTCTAACTTGCAAAGATAAATTTAATAATTGGCAACGTTTTGGTACTAGTTCTACGTAACGACGCACCTGTCTCATGTTATAGCTGTGCGGAAGTCATTTTCTGTTACAATAATAGGTCACACTTTACTTGAAGGTATCTACATAAGAGTGACAATGACGCTGTCATGAACATGTCATAAACATTATAAACAAGTCATAAATGTTTATGACATAACGCTTCTTTTAGTAAGTGTCATTCGGTTTTTGTCATGACAAGTTACGGTTAGGGTTAGGGTTAGGGTTAGGGTTCATGTGTCATGAGAGAGTCATGTGTTCATGACAGTATCATGTCACTCTTATGTAGATACCTTCAAGTAAAGTGTTACCCAATAATATTTAAAGGAAGAAGAAAAAAGAAGCAAATGCTTTAATTTGAGAAGCTGGAAGCAGTGAATGTTTGCCATGATTATTCTTAACTACTAACTAAAACGATTAAATGATTGTTAATTGCGGTGTCTTGGTGCTTGAGGGCGTTGAGGACACTGACCGTGTTGTTGTGATGTCCTCGGTTCTGGTCCGGCACCACGTTTTTTCCCATCTCACTTCACTGTGTGTCAGCTCTCCACTGTCTAATAAAGGCAGAAAATGCAATATTGTTCATTTTATGTTGATCAACTAACGCATATGAGGTTTTAATGAGGTGTGGTCTGATTCTGATGGGGGAGTTTCTTGCAGTCAGCTTTTTACTGTACTGTGTGACATAGTACAGTATGTGTGATTATTATACTGTATATTCTTTATAGATACATGTGAAAACTGTGATAATGGTAACCAGGTGTGTTTGGAACTTGCTGAAGTTTACAGAAATGTGTGACAAAAGACTAAATAATATAATAGAAACGTTCTTCTATGTTTTTATCTAGTTTCATGAAGACTGTAGCTGCTGCTTAACTCAAATTGAACAATCTGAAACACCTCTGAATCGATGCAATGGAAATTAATAGAAAACAAAACTGTGTACAGCTGAATAATAAATGTGCTCAAATAACTTAATTTGTGCAACAATTCACCAAACACAACGTTAAATCATATGAACTATGTTTACGGGTAAAAGGGTGTCAAATAATCGTCTCATCTAAATGAGATGCTTGGATTTAGTTTAGTTTTTGATTTTCGACAGGTACATGAATAACATACTTCAGATTTTGCCTGTTGAAAAATGTTGTGCCCTTAATCCTTGACATCCTAAACAAATGTCAACAATATTGTTTCATGTTAGGTTCTGTCAATTTGTGCACATGAATTATTAATGTGAAAACCACAATTTAATAATTCAACAGCAGAAATTAGTTTTTCTTCTCCATGGCACACAATGGGCTCTGTAGAATCCAAACTATTTATCTTGTTATTTTTCTGTGTTTTGATAAATGCTGCATTTGCCAGCCAAGTTCAGTCACTCATCAACACAATGACATGTTGTGAAAGGCCGAGCCGGAGCCCATTTATACTCTACGAATCACACATACATCAGAGCCTCTGGCCTCCAGGATAATGTTGTTCATAATGAGTCACTTTTTGTTGAGACTTTATCTGAAAGGTGCTGATTCCACAGTTTTATTGTACTTGTGATCAAGGAATGGGTTTGTCTTTAACTCGACATAACAAGGGTTGTTTTTCCCGTGACAGAAGAATAATTATCTGGAAATCTGGACACAATAACCCAAACTGTCTTGTTAGGATCATTCAGAGGTGTCAAAAGTATTCACATTCATTACTCAGGTAGAAGTATAGATACTAGGGTTTAAAAAGACTTCTGGAGTTGTGTTTTTACTCAAGTAAAAGTGTAAAAGTACTGGTTTCAAAACTACTTAAAGTATAAAAGTAAAAGTAATGTAAGGGGAAAAAAATAATATCAATATGCTTTTTCAGATTAGACGCCGAGTTTTGGAAACAATTAGCTGGTGGTACTTGGGTGCGCAGAGCTTGCAGCGCATTAGAAAGGAGTTGTTTTTGCATCCAACCATTTCGAAAAATTCTTCCAGCTACGGCCAGGGATGTAGAAGGGTTGGCTGGTCTTCCTGGCTACCAACCTCCTCGCTGGTGCTTGGTTGGAACATTTCACCGAGTTCTCTCGAGTCTCTGCCACAGACATCTTCGTACTAGGCTACATACGTCTGCTATTTGCTGGAGTGTGACGTGATTTGTGTCATGTGCAGGTGCGATGGATCGTGTACAAACCAATAGGGTGTCGGAATGGTATATGTTTATACTTCTCATCCAACCACAATCAAATTCACTCTATCCGGATGGCGCGATTTATCTTTATAGGTTTTTTGTTTTTGTTTGTTTTTTGTGTTTTTTTGAACGATGACAAGCTGTAATGAAAACGGTTTGCTGTAAAATAATGACTCCAGTAAAGTATAGATACCCAAAATTTCTACTTAAGTAAGGTAACAAAGTATTTGTACTTCGTTACTTGACCCCTCTGGGATCATTAGATTAAAACGTGAGATTCTGATGAACACCGGCACTCACAGATGAATAGTTTTCTTATTTATTGTGGGCAAAACCGAACTTGTTTTAGCTAGAAGCCGTTGTCAACATACAGCTCGGTTTAATCAATCTTTTGTCTTCGCTGACAAGTTGGTAACCTTATAGGGGTTCTCTGCCTTTTATTTTTGCTTCCCCTTTTGCTCCTGTTTAGTGCTCAGTTAGGGAGCTTAGTATTGTCTTTCTGTTTAATTCTATAGACCAGTTGAGTTTTTATTTTCTAGTTAGGGTCTCCAAGGCCAAAATATTAAACAAAAAGCCTGCACTGATACCTTATTTGCTTCCCTTTCTGGTTGTTAGTTGGTTTATCTCTGTTAATAATTACCCTGTAAATAAAAGTCATTCATTGTTACACTTAGTGTTTCAGCAGACTTTTTCTTGGTGTTTTGGTCTAATTTTTGCAATGGTTTTGGGTAAACTTTATGTTACTCCTTGTGTTCCCCTAGAGCAGGGGTCTTCAAGCTTTTTTTAAGCCAAGGACCCCTTAACTAAAAGAGAGACAGAGCAGGGACCCCCTACTACTAATATTGTATAAAAAAGTTTCATACTAAACTGGGCCTACAATAACGTGTAGTGCGGCCTAAAGCCTTATACATACCTTTTTAGCTCATAGAATACTAAGCTATTAAAATAATAATTGTTATTGACATGATTTTATAAATAATATTTTAATTCTCAACATAAATGTGTGAATCCTTTGGGATTAACTGTATCTGTGGATGGCTACCTTAGTGACAGTGTTACCTATAGGCCAGTAATACTATCATCAATGGGGATTTATATTTGCTAATAATATGTTGGATTCATGTAAAGACTTTTTAATTTTTGAAAAAACTTTCAAAAATTAACAATAATTTGGAGGCCCCCCTGCAGTGACTGAGGCCCCCCTAGGGGTCCCGGACCCCCTGTTGAAGATCTCTGCCCTAGACATTAAGTAAAGGTCGCAACATGATGATGACAGCTTCGAGCCAAAACGCATTCAGATTTGGCCAGTGTGCCATTACTTTGCCTCTACTGTGCACCCGATACACTGTTCAAGATTTGGAGCTGTGTGTGCGTTGCTACGTTACTAGTGCTTTCTGAGATGTTCTCTGCTGGCTGTGATGTTGCTCATATTTAACATCAACAGATAAAAGTCCCTGAAACATCTCTGTCGAGGACCGATGGTGTGTCAGCAGTTAGTTTACAGTTTATGCTAGATCATGATCACATCAGAATTACATTTTTCATTTTCGTTTACCAGTTATCTTCTCAGTTAATCATTTGGTCTATAAAATGTCAGAAAATACTGAAAATTGCCCATTACAGTTTCCTAGCGTCCAAGGTGACGTCTTCACATTTTCAATTTCTTTGAATGCAAGACTCTGAAAAGCAGTTAATTCTCACAATTGATAAAATCAGAACCATCAAAAATGTACTTTTGGATTTTCAAAATAGTTGCTGTTTTCATCTAAAAAAAACCTTGTTTGATCAAGGTTCAAAAGTTGAGATCATTCTGATGTGATCACAAGAAAGTATTAAAATATCCACTGCTACAGTATGACTATCGCAGGCTTCCGTAGATTATCATAAATGAAAGTTCAGCAGCTGTTCCCTCAGTGAAACAACACCTGAAATCATAGATAATGTAAGTGTGTTTGCAGAGATAGAAAGTGAGTGTGTGTGGGCGGCTGGAGAATGAGTGGAAAACACTATCAGTGTGGCCAGTCTGAGGAGATGGATGTCTCCTGTAAAATGAACAGCTGATGAAGAGTGGGAGTGCCGGCTGACGGCTCCTATCATCAATCCCTCATCTCTCCTTCGTCCAACGTTCATCATCTTACTCACCCCCTCTGTCTTATCTGTGCTGCGCTGCCAGCATTATACCGCGCTCCCATTGGCTCTTGATAGCCAATTAAACTATTCTGATTGGCCACACTGCGGCTTCTGTACCGCCAAGTCACGTCCTCATTCCACACTGGAGGAACTGTGTTAAAGGGGCACTTATGTCTTAAATCCGGAGCAATTTCCCAGGATGCTTTTTCTAACTTTTTCAGCCCGGAATAATTGTCTGTTTGGGTGTCGAGCGATTCCACCAGTAAGTCTCATTTTGGAGAGAAATTACTGAAATGTGTTTTTGCATTTAGTGAGTGAATCTAATGTTTGTTCAGTGGGAAATGAACTCCAACTTAAATCCTACTGCTAAAATAATTTGGAAGAAGCACTTATTTCCCCAAATACTCCATCACACGTTTTACGTTCCCTTGATGTAACTTAACTGTTCCTCGGTTTAATAACAACTTATTTGGTGGTCAAGCCTTTGCCCACCGAGCTCCACATTTCTGGAATACCGGTCCTAGAGGTGTTTTTAAGAACAGCAAAATATTGAAGCTTTTTTTTTTGTTGTTGATTCTCACCTATTTTCAAAATTCAAAATGAACACAGAGAATTGTACGAAAGCACAGATGGTGTCAAACATTGTAAAGTGAATGATTATAGATACGTTACTATGAATGAAAAGCCGATAAAGTCCTTAAATCCTCACTGACCTCTCTCTCTCTCTCTCTGCAGGGTCAGTGGGGACGGGAGGGCGACTCTGTAACCGGACGTCCCGCGGAGTGGACGGCTGCGAGGTGATGTGCTGCGGTCGAGGCTACGACACGTCGCGCGTCAGCCGGACCACCAAGTGCGAGTGCAAGTTCCACTGGTGCTGCGCCGTGCACTGCCGCGACTGCCACCAGCAGGTCGACGTGCACACCTGTAAGGGCCAGACGTGACGTCGCCGCCACGGAACACTACTGACCGCTCACATTCAGCCAGCAGTCATACTGGGCCAGCGTGTAGAAACCACTGCTTTTGTACTGGGCTACTGTCATCAAGCTGTAAGTGACAATCAAGGATGGATGTTCTGACTCCACGACCCTTTGCTAAGCCCTCAGTGTTTCTGCACCGCACTTCCAAAATATTACCTGTCAATTAAACAGTAGGTAGTTGGGTTCTCTGTGGATTGGGATCTGTGGATGAGTATCTTTTCTTGGTTTAGCCATGTTGTGTTTTTGCTGCTCATGCTCATTACCCAGCTGTTTATTCCAAACAAAACAAGGTAACTCTTCTGTCTGCTAGAGCTTCCAGACTCCAGACGATCAGGGCAGAAAATGGAAGCGCTTTCATCAACATGTTAAAGATTAAATGACCGGTATTTAAAAAAAATATATATATCGATCAACACAAACTAGGTCTTACTGCCAAAAACCTGGTTTTCAAAGGCTGACTGGCTCAATCAGATCAATCAATCAATCAGTTTTATGTTGTTTTGGAGGTACAGTACCACCCTGAGGACTGAGAAAATACACTGAAAATATATCTTAAGTTATATAATCTATTGTAGTGTTGTCAAATCGCTCAACAGGGAGAGAGAGTTGCGTTGTTCCCTGGGCAGTCTCTGAGCTTTTTCAACAATTTAATACAAAGCAGAATTTAAACACATCATTCGTTTGACAGATGTTTTGATGACAGTATGTATGGATGTTTTGTAAGATTTGTTTTGGCGACACCTTCCATTTAATCAGCAACCCGTTCGTAACAGAAACATCAGCGTGTGCAAGTGTTGTGCGATTCAGAGCCGGTCCTTTTCTCCCGCATGTTTTCAATTTTACGGTTCAATTTGAACTCCTCGCCAAAGAACATAAATTAGTTTTTGCCGTGTCGGGGGCTTTTGTCCAACATGGCAGTGTGTCACCCAAAACCTCTGGTTATTACTCCCCCAAATGTTCAGGCCTGCAAAAAACAAGGTGACAGGCCTGATAAGACGCTCAGTTAAGCCGCAACGTTTCAAAACTCGTTCAGATCTACACACATCACACATTTTGCAACCAAAAGGCGACGGGTTTGCAGCTGAGTGTTGGTTCTTTACTGTCTGCTGGTTTGAGGGTTTCTGTTTAGCACTTTGTGGTGATTAGTGAGGGTGATTACATGCACAGTAACAGGGCAGATTTCACAGGTATTCTTGTAAACATCTTGTTCAAGTGATGTCTACAAATTAAGCTTTGTAAAATACTAAACATTAAAAGCTTTAAACTCACATTATTCTGGAGCCGTAATCAATTGAACAAATTAACTATGTCTTTGGCATTCAATTAATAATGTATTCTCTTAATCACTTTCTTATGTTTGAGAATTGCATTTTTTCCACACATTTTGCCCAAGACACGGTTCTCATTTCATCTAACTTCCAAACTCATGTTAACACTGTTAAGTTTAAGTTAAGTTACATACTGGCTAGTTCCGCTTTGCCAGACCCTCCTCCAAAGTGCTCTGGAGGAGGGTCAGGCTAGTCCACATAGCATTCGGGGATGGGAGGAAAACATGCTCTGGTTTATTGGCATTTCTTTAAACCAATCACAATCGTCTTAGGCGGTGCTAAGCACTGGAGAAAAGCCGCAATGCCGCTGCAAAATAGACTCGGAAGGAACTTGTTTTGGTGGAACGTGTGTACGTTCAAAAGTAGTTTTAGTCTTGCAACAGAAAACTCCGATTGGACAGATAGTCTAGCTAGCTGTCTGGATTTATCCTGCAGAGATCTGAGGAGCAGTTAACCATAGTCCTCAGAAATCCACCGGAGTTGAGAACGCCAACACAAAGGAAGCCCAAGGCTTGGATACCAACATTCATCTGATTCCCATTGACATAGTGGAGGGAATAGTGGAAAAATGTAATAAATTATTTCAAAAATAACTGCCCAACTGTTGCGTGTTTGGCTGCAATGAAAGACAGGGAAGCGGCAAAAGATTTCACAAGTCCCCCCGTGAACCAAAAAGGCAAAGTATGGGAGCTGAAGGTGAAAAGAGCAAACTGGAAGGCATATGACTACTCATTATTGTATAGGTGTGAGGTAAATGTCAATTTCTCTCTTCGACTTAAGATAACAAATTACATATGACCTGGCTTTAGTCCACTTGTCTTCTTAATTGTCGCTGTTAAAAGCCGCTGAATTAATGAACACAGTTAAAGATGCATTTCAGATCATACTCACATTTCGAGCTCTGCATTTTATGGCGAGCTTCCAGGTGTAATAAAAAAATGCTGCAAGATAATATTCTGTGCATGTAAACACACTGTTAATTGTAGCCTCCAAATACAGAACACAAGCACTTATACTCTCGTTAAAACATTCGGTAAACAGTGAAATAAAGTTCAATTTAAACACCTGCTTGTCACCGTTAGAACCTGCTGTCCTCTTACCCAAATATGTAAATCATTCATTGTTTCTTCTCTTATTTCACTGTATTTATTTACCTTCCAGTGTGTAAAGATGTCTGAAGTGTGTCCTGTCTGAAAAAATTACTGACACAAGAGCCTGTAACTAACTGGTTACCTGTACCACTCCTCAGAATGAATGACTCGGTACATCACACACTGCATCCATATTTAAACACAAAAGCATTCAATTTGTTTAGCTTAACAGACGACCTGCTTGTTCCAACGCTCTCTGTAAGTGTCAAAAAATTTGCTTTTCACACACGCACCGTGAAACCGGCCAGGTCTTTGTTTGTTTATGTAAATATGTGGTTGTGTAAATTCAGATCAGATGTATAGTGTATGGAAACATAATCTGTAACCAATAGGCAGACTGCACATTTTGAAAAAGTTAACACACTTCCGGCCGTGCAAGCCAATCACAGGCCTCGTACTCACCAATTGACGGCTGAGATTAGGAAATGTGGCCACATTGGTGTAGCAGATGTCCAGCAGGGCAAAAAACAACAAACACCAACCATCTGATTGCATGTGTTTCCTGTTGGACTAGTGTGAGACCTCTTTAAAATGTGTTTTCAAGTTTTAGCTCTTTACCTACAAATCATGTATACTTGCCAGTCTTTTTTTCAAATGCATTCTGCACACTTTTAGATTTTTGGATGCATGTGTCCAACTTTTCAAGAACACATTGTTTTCTATTCATTTCTGTGTGGCATTAAAATCACTTCGCTCAGCAAGCTGTTGAAACATGTTTGAGTTTTGTAACCTTCTCCATCAAGTCTATATTCATGTTTGTTAAAATGACAATTGATCCTTGTGAATGCAGTTTAAGATCAGATAGATTGATACCTTTTCAGACTATGTTCACTCATCAATAACACGTCTGCTGATTTTCATGTTGTACAGAAATGGAACGGTAGAAAAACTTATCAAGTTTCTAAAACAAAGCTTGTTTTCCAAAGTTGTTCTTTGATAAGAAGTATACATGCGTTGGATGGAATAATATAAATTGGCTTATAAGTCTAAAACCACTGGTCCTTAAAAATATATTGTGTATTTGTGTCTGAAATACAAAAATGCAAGTTTGGAATCAAAGCTAAGATCAGCGCATCATTTCAGAGAACCAGCGCCTGGTGGATCCAGGTCAAACTCTTCTTCTGCCTGTGGAGCGAGGCGTTAAGTTTGTGAATGAAAACACACATCAGAAGATAAAAGAAATATGCAAAAGATTCCACAGATAAACAATAAAAACCTACCAGGTTGTGTTTTGTACTTTCACTGAGCAGCGGTGCCAGATGCTGTCGGCTGTACTCAGACTTCACTCTGGACGAAGGCGTGACAGCTGTTAAAACACAGCGGGAATCAAAATGGCGGGAAGAAGCCGGCTTGCAGCAATACACAAAAAGTCCTTTATTGTATTTTTTTGTCTTTTCACCTTTTTTTTTTTAATGATGGCAATTGATCACCTCTTTTTGTACAACAAAAGAACAGCTTTAAATGATTGAAAACCCCCAAAATGCAAACATATCAAATAAAGTCAAAACCAATTCTGGATTCCATTGTTTTGCCTTTTTGTTTCATGCCTCCTCCCCTCGTCGTCCTCAGTTTGGTTTGAACTCGCTAATCTTGGCACAAAGGTGCGTCAGTCAAGCCCAACGCAGCGTTCTGGGTTTCAGTTCAGCTGTTTCTGTCTTGGATGGAGGTCGGCTCCTGGTCCTGGTCCTGGTCCTGGTCCTGGGTCTGATTCTGGTCCAGTCCGGTCGGTCTGGGTCAGATGCGGGTGAGTTGGTGCCAGAGGCTGGACGGCAGGATGCTCTCCACCTTCTCCATGATGAAGTTCAGAGGAGCAAACAGCGTACTGAGGAACTACAGGGAGACAAAGAACAACAATCACACACACACACATTAATATTAACATAGGCGGGCGCACACCAGGCCGCCGGATGGTGTTGCTAAGAACTTGCAATATAATATAGTATAGTATAGTATAACTATTATAAGACCTGCCCTCGCGGCCTCCAAACACTACTGGTCCACCGGGAAAAGTCCTGACTCTCCTGATTACCACTCCACCTCTGTGTGTGTGTGTGTGTGTGTGTGTGTATACACACACACAAAGTAATAGATGCTTTGATATTTTATTGAGGGACTCTTTCATGTATTTCACACCTTACTATCTCCTGAACTACCACAAAACTAGCAGCAGCAGTGGATTTTGGAGATTTGATCCCCAATTCTTAAAATTACATTTCCAGTCTGTGCCTGACTGCTACTGTGAGTGCAGAACAGCTCGCTGTCGGGCCTCGTCATCAGGTTGGTGTTTTGGCAACAACTGGTGAAAAGGAGGTGAAGGGGAGAGGGGCTCGAGGGGTGATAGGGGCTCCACCAGAGCAACAGCGGGACATAGAGCTTCCCAGTTTGTCAGATGGAAGATAAAAGCCATGAAGAGTCTCCTCTCCACCTGCATGGATCAGCCTCACATATCTCTGTTCCCGCTTCAAAGAGCACTTCAAAGTAACGGTGTGTGTCCCGTGTGTTTGATCTGTGCGGGAGGGCGGGCGCGGGCAGGGGGAGACCGTCCTGTAATCCAAAAGTACTGACGCAGCGCTCCGATACACCAAAAGAAGTGGATCAGGGTATCGGCCATGTTGGGACCACCTTATGATCCACATTTCCATTCAACCTGCAGGACGGAATATGTTCAGCGACCTTTCTGCTTTTGCCACCTTCGGGACAAAATGTCAGTGTTGCACACAATATATCTCATAACGTAACAAGCAGATTGCTACAGTATGAAGTTTGCTCCAAGCGAATAAACACACAATGCGCACACAGTTGTCACAAATCAAAGTCAGTCATTTTTAGTTCCACAGCAGAGCCTTGCCATAATTGACCTTACATAAAATGACCCCAGCTAGTTCCATGCAATGAGGAACACAGATGTTAAATTGGAGAAAGACAACACTGGGATCAGGCCGGTACTCAGTGTTGGCTGATATTTAAATTGGTATCAGAAGAGAGAAGTTGGATCGGTGCATCCCTACCGAAAAGAAGATTCTTGGAACATAAAAATATAAATTTGGTCATAATTTAAAAGTAAGTCAGAGCCAATTTAAACAACATATAGTGATTATATTAATGCATTCTGCCATTTGTCAACTAAGCATAATCACAACAAGACCAAGATGCAACATACAGACACTAGGGTGTGTTTCCACATTATTATTTAATCTAGTTGGGAGAACCTGTGCTGGGAATTCCCTAACTCAGTGTGTCAATAATAACAATAAAAGGTGTAAGAGTTGTTAAATCTCCTGTGAGGATGTGCAGGGCCTTTATTTTCAAACCTGACTTACAATACAAATACACTTGGTGCAGAGTTTCCCTTTAGGAAAGCGTTTAGCTGATACCCAGGATCTGAGCGATCGGGTTTTATGATCAAGTCAGGTAGTTTAGATGACGTCCTCAACAACAGCTACACTCATGGGGTGAGCTCACCCACATTCCAGGTGAGCAGCATAGCGCTGCAGGGAGGGGAGGGGAATGGGGGGGGGCCCTCAGCGCCCTCCACTGGCTGCTATGAATACAGACGACTTTTTAACCTCAGAAATGAACAACTTCTAAACTCTTTCGCATGGTTATCTGTTGGTGTGAGGCCGCAGTGGAAACGCATGTGTTCAGGACACGATTAAAGTGGGCTAAACCAGGCAGTGACTAAATGACTTTCAGATATACAGTCTGAGAAGAGGGACTGCAGCTCACACCAACCTGAAACATATCAGCTGCTGCTCTTAAAACCAGTACAAGAGCCAATTCAACTAATCTACTTCAAGGCTGTCAAAGTTGAAAAATGCTAAATTGAATCAGAAGATGACCAAGAAACTAGGAACAAGGATTATTACAGACAGAAAGAAGGTAAACGTGAAATAATTCAAGCTGATCATTTTGTAGTTGTAGACACTTCAAAACAGAAAGTTTAAAAGGAAAAGTCCCAGGGCCGTTAAAACCAAATGAGTATATCCCCGTGGAGCAGATTTCATAGCAATCTGACTGTTAGGTTAGAACGTGTGCAACCTGAGGGTGGCCCATAAAGAAAGGTCATGGGGTCTTATATATTATTCCATCCGGCAGATTTTATGGAAATTAGGCTATTAACTTTTAAGATCCCTCGTCGCCAACCAGAGCACAGGTTAAGAGGAAGGTTTTGTGCTAGAGAGAATGTCAGAGGGTTAACCAAATCAATCCGATGCATTCTGTGGACACCATCCACAGCAACAGATTTCACTTTCATTGATTTTTGCAGCAAAAATCAAAGTTCTGTATTTTTTCTCCGCTGAAAACCTTCCAAACAAGTTACTGTGTGTGTGTGTGTGTGTGTGTGTGTGTGTGTGTGTGTGTGTGTGTGTGTACTCACAGCTTTAGCAAACACTCCCATGAGTTCAGGGAACTGGTGTGTGAGCAGAGCCAGCATGGCAGTGAAGGAGCAGAGACCGGCTGTGAAGAGGATGAAGAAAGGCAGCTCCTTCTTAGGGTAGACTGACACCTCGTGAAACACTGCTTCCACGTGGGACAAAAAAAACACAAACACACACACACACACACACACACACACAGTTAGTTTTATACATTTACTTCACATACATCTAAAAATTTTACTTTCGTGACCGCAGGTTAGTTAGTTTTTTGACCAACCATTTACACAAAAACATTTCTTAGTCCCTGTTTCTACATTATCTTAATGACTAGCTAGACTAACTTTATTGTTCAGAATGTTTTAAGGAAATGTTTCAATTTTTAAGATGTGGACACAAAAAAAAGCCCTAAACCTGAAGTGAACTGACCATCTGACCCCTTAAGAGCGCCATGTACAAGACTGGCATATACTTGCCATTCAAAAAACCCAGAATCCCCCGAAATTAACCAATCAAGGAAAAGAGACAGACGCAGCCAGATCCACATGATGTATACTTTTAAAACGGTGCCGGTGCCTGAACCGAAATATATATATTTATAATGTATATAATATAAAATATAAAAAAGGAGCACGAAACGACAGTCCGCAACATTTAAGAACGGCTTGTTTATTGCTAAGGCCATATGGTCAAAATTAAATGATTGATTAATAATGTAATAACAATAATTTATAACAATGACTTATTTCACCAGTAAATTGCTGGTAAACAACAAAAACAAGCACCAGATGGGAAAAGGGTATTTTACAATAACTTTGAATGCACCACAAGGCTGGCGAGTTTCAAGTAAACGCACCGTCTGTGTTGTTTTTCCGACAACGGCAGCTGCAGTCAGACTGTTACGTCACGCTGTTGGAATCCTCTACAGGGAAATACAGTCACACTTTACACCGCTTAACGTAAGCTGTCAGCATTTCAACCATTGTGTTTAATCCAGCTGCTAGCTAATGGTAACGTAGCGTCCCGTGCAGCGATGCTTCTGAAAAAAAAAAAAAAAGTCAGGCTCCGAAATAAAGGCACCGAAATTTTCGTTCTTATTCGGTCTCGTTACTACCGTTTAAGTTGGAACCGCGTTTCGGTACCCAACCCTAGTAGCCATTTCAACATTTGATTGTAAACGTGAATCTAAAAATAATAATAATCGCACAATTTTCTGATCATATGTTACAGTTTTTTCTTGAGCACTACTGTAAGTTACCAACACTAAGGTTGTGGGTTCAAATCCCACCGAGGTCACATACAAATCTCCCACCTTAAGCGTGATTTATAGTCTGGCTATCACCAGACCAAGCTCCATCTTTTAAGATTGAACATTAGTCTGGGGAGTCTGCTCTGTATTTTCTACTGCACAAGAGGCGTGATCAACGGGCATAGTTCAAATGACTCTGTACGCAATTGGATAGTCCTTCAACCAATCAGCACAACCAGCGGTGACACGACCGCAACAACGGGGTTTGAGCTGAGCTCCATTCTTTTGGTAGCTAGCTAGCTGGTAAATTAGGCTTTTACCAAAGCTGGTCAGTAGTAAGGCAAATACATCCTTCTTTTGTAGGAATTGTTCCAGGGCAAGTTTCTGTTCCGTTTTCAGAGAAAACTTGCAGCGACAGCGGCATCAACGGGTTGCTGCGCTTCGGTGGCTGCCATGTTGAATGTAAACAAAAAGCTGCTTGTCGTCGCTTCTCTATCGTCATCGTGTTAAACCCGCCAATAGCGCGCCAGGTGGATAAGCCAGCTTGTGATTGGTCCCCGCAGATTTGTAACGGAAGCAGGATAGAAAGATGTACAGGTTTCCAGCCTGAGCTGCAGGGAGAAATTAAATCGCCGGGAGATCGGGCTGGGTTTACCCAGCCTACGTGATTTATGCTTCTGCATTAAATCTACGGCGTGGCTAAATACGTAGGTACGTGGAGACACGGACCCTACGTTGTAGCCTGACGTGCACCTCTCGAAAAATGTAACTACGTGTTGCGGGGATGTACGTCTCTCGGCCGTGGCTTGGTGGCGTTGCATTTCCCCCTGCTCATTTCCTGGTTCTCCTTCTCCATAAACAACATGAAATCAAGGAGAGGGTTAACTTTTCCTGCTACAGATTTCCCCCCGTGGTCAGAAAGAATAGGGGAGACACTTTGTTTCTCTCACTGTGACTCTAGAGTTGCTACTCGCTCTGAATCGTAGCTAATCACTCCGCAGGACCATGAATCACGCTTTAGGGTGGTGATTCTAAAGTTTTGCAGTGGACTATATCAGGCAAAAAACAACCATATATACAGCATATTCTCCAAATGTTTCATTGAGTTTTTTTTATTCAGTTATAGACAATGAGCAGTGTTAGTAAAAAGTATTTTAACAATAGAGAAGAAAATCCTATCCAAAGTTATGCATGTACTTTGTATGACCGTAGTGTATTTCAATGTGAAACTGGTCGTTCTAGATGGGTTTGTTTTGTACACAGTCAATGTCAGATGTACTTAGAGTTGGGAAAAGAGGTACTTTTTGATGATCTATTGGTTTATTTGTACTTAAGGTGGTGAAATATTACCACATACTTGTGAGAATAGTACCATAGCGTCAGTAAAAAACTGTAAAAAGTCTAAAGAAAACGGCAGTGAATAAAAAAATGTAAACTTCAGGTTTCGTACAGCTTCAGTGCAAAACTCTTCCTCTGTATGTCTGCAGACAGACATGTCTGATCAGGTTACTACATACAGTACAGCTCTATACAGGATCCAAACATACAGTCAGTATGAGAGCCACACTGCTCCTGCATCAGAGGAAAGAAGCACTGCTATCGCTACAGTGTCATTTATGGGTCGGTCATGTTTAATGAGGCAGTTATTTCTAATTAGTTAAAACCAAGTATTTGCAATTTTCAGTGGAAAAACAACTCCATTATTTAAGTACATTGAGGGTTTACAGTATGTGTACATACAACTACCCAGCCAGACACACAGACACTCGCACAGCAGTGTGTTGCTGCTGGTGGCTGGGAGCCAACTTAATCAAATGAAGGTTTGTGCGTGAAGACAGACGAGCTGCTGAGCAGACAGCACGACGACACACACTCCGCATCAGCTCTCTGTTAAGGAATTTGTCCCCTCATCGCAATTATTAATGACAGATTTACCCACTCAGTTGTTGTGCCAGGCATTCAAATCAGCATCATTATTCTAAATGACAAGACCAAATCCACATTATCCTCATACATACGGACAAATAATCACACTTGGTCCTCAAAACGGTCAAATCAAAACGTCAACACACCGTGTAGCTTCTACTATGAACCTACAACTTGTCTCTTTGAATGACACTGCTGCTGTGACTACTAGTAATACTTTTATTACTAAGTACTGTTTGAATTCACCTTTACAATTATATATAATCATGAAATACACTTTAATACACAAGATTTATTTATTAAGGCTAGGCTATCAAGACTTTTAACTTTTAGCCAAAAACAAGGGCATCGTTTTTTATAGTCATCCTGATGTCAGCTTGCCCAATAAACACACTGCGAAAGACTGCAATATTGTTTTCTGTATTACATTCTGTCTGTGGTCTGATACGTGCCATGCTGTTAACTCTCTGGCCAATCAGACAGAGAGGCCTTGCCGTTAGGCCTCCACTGATTGGTCAGAATCTGCGCATGTGCGAGTAAGGTTTATTAGACTGGTGCATGATTAAAGGAGGAAAGTGGGCCAACATGAGTGCAGACAAAAGTGCGAATGCCAGAGAGGAACTGGTGGCTGGAGCTGTGATGACGAGAAATTGGTTTTAAATTATTGTTTGGGGATTTTCTGAGTTAGTTGAAAGAGATTATCAGTGAAAAAATTTAAAAAAGGTACTTTAAAATGTAACTTTCATTCTTTTTTTATTGATGCCCTTTGTGTTCAGTTCAACTTGTTCAATAACAGAAAGCTAACGTTAGCTTAAGTTGTCCAGCTGACTAAAGAGAGAGGGACTAGAAATCATCTCTACTGCTTTTTTTATTTGCCCCACAATATGAAAACAGTTTGTTGGGATGTCCTCATCCACTTTTAGGGATTTTTTAAATATTGAATATCTGCCGAAATCGAGTCCCAATCCTACACTTGTATTTGCTCAGATAATACAGCTGCACACATTTATTTTTTTTGTTTACAAAAATAACTAAGTAAACAAAGTAACTAAAATAGTCTTGGTCTTAAGCTTAATACATTTAACTTAGTGCAGCAAATAAGTCTTTTCTCTCAACACCAAAACAGTTCTCTTTAGGATCCCAGTAGTTTATATCCTCCACGTTCCACTTCCAGGATTGCTCCGGTGGCGCAGGAAATTCCGCCGGATGCATGTCTTTTCACGGATGTCCTTTACCTTCCGCTTTCTTTGTGTTGGAATTCTAAACTCCGGTGGATTTCTGAGGACTATGGTTAACTGCTTCTCAGATCTCTGCAGGGTAAATCCAGACAGCTAGCTAGACTATCTGTCCAATCTGAGTTCTCTGTTGCACGACTAAAACAACTTTTGAACGTGCACATGTTCTACCAAAACAAGTTCCTTCCTGAGGCTATTTTGCAGCGGCACTGTGCGGAGCTTAGCGCCGCCCGTGACGATTGTTATTGGTTTAAAGAAATGCCAATAAACCAGAGCACGTTTATCTCCCATCTCCCAATGCTGTGTGGACTAGCCAGACACAGCGGTGGAGGAAGGTCTGGCAAACCAAGACTAGGATGCCAGCAAACCCACAACCAAAAAAATATTCCCCCGCTCTTGTGCTTAATAGTCAATCTTTGATTTTCTTCTCGTGTTTAACTCAGATGTCAGCTCCAGGGAATAACAGCCTGTAAGTATGGTTAAGAAGAGTGGAGAATTGGAGTAATTTGCTTCTGTAAAACGGATGACTAAGAAAGACAGACTTTCTTTACTTGTTGCCAAAGGATGGCAAGCTATGAGACACTCTCTGGACGGACACTGGTGAGTGGCTGCGCGCCATCTTGGTTGTGTGTCTGTGGCGGAGGGTGTGTGTGATTAAAGGAGGCGATCACTACAAGCTGATGTAAATGACTGGAGTAAGATAATCGGTGTAAATGCCGATCCACGATCAGTTAAAATAAGCCTATATCGGCTCTGATCCGTTACTTGCGAACAGTTTGATTGTAACTTTTACGTTGTTGGTCACCGTTGTATGTATAATCGCAATATTGAACTAGAGGTCTTAATTTAACATCATATTATTGGCACTTCAATGTTGCTTAAGAACCTCGTCGCAAACCCTTGTGTAATCTAGTAAAATCTTGTGTAATATTGCTTAATTCAACAAGGAGTATACTGAAAGCAGCAGAAAGGCAGAGTACCCTTTAATATATGTTTTATTTAGTAATATTGTTATCGCCATCTTCAATGTTATCGCGTATTTCCGTCATATCATGCAGCCCTATGTAAGACAGGACAATCTGAAGCACTACGTCTTTTTTTAACTGACAAATCAGATCATATTTTTTGCGTTGTACTGTATAAATACATATTGTGTGCGTGTATAAATGTGTGTGTGTCAGGGCGTCTCTTACTGGGTAGCAGCTCTCTGTCGGCCGTCTCTGTGCAGATGGGGTAAGGGTAGAACAGGTGACCCTTCTCCAGAGGATATGGGATCATTCTGAACGCTACAAACACACAAACAGAGAGTTTTAACAAAGGGTTGGAGACAGCTGATTACTTCTTTAATGGTTACCAGTGAATGGAGAGAGAGAGAATGTGTGCGTGTGAGTGAGCGTGTGTGTGTGTGTGTGTGTGTGTGTGTGTGTGTGTGTGTGGTAACAGAGAGAGAGAGAGAGAGAGTGTGTATATTAACTGAGAGAGAGAGAGAGAATGTGTGTGTGGTAAGAGAGAGAGAGAGAGAGAGAGAGAGAGAGAGAGAGAGAGAGAGAGAATGTGTGTGTGGTAAGAGAGAGAGAGAGAGAGAGAGAGAGAGAGAGAGAGAGAGAGTGTGGATTAATAGAGAGAGAGAGAGAGAGAGAATGTGTGTGTATTAACAGAGAGAGAGAGAGAGAGAATGTGTGTGTGTTAACTGAGAGAGAGAGAGAGAGAGAGAGAGAGAGAGAGAGAGTGTGTGTATTAACTGAGAGAAAGAACGTGTGTGTGTGTGTGTGTGTGTGTGTGTGTGTGTGTGTGTGTGTGTGTACTCACTGCCCTCCCAGGTGCAGTGCAGCAGGTTGAGCGCCCCCTCTACCCTTTTCCAGTGCTGCAGGTGGAAGAAGGCGTAGGCAATGGCCTCGCTGTCCCCTCTCTTCAGGATGTGTTCTGGAGGAAGGATCAGACTCTTCATCTCCAGCAGATACTGAGGAAGAGGAGAACAAAGACATGAAGAACAGGATAGAGACACGGCAGTCAATCTGAATTTGACACAAAACAAAACGGTAAATGAAGTGTAGCTGAGTGTAGAAAAGAAAACCGCTAATAACCCAACTACAACCTGATTAATCCAACACTGTACCCACAGCAGCTGTCTTTGAAACACTTTAGTCAGACATGAGCTCATAATCTGGAAATCTAAAGGTCCCCCCCCCCCGATTCAGTATGAATTCAGTTTGCTGCGATTCATCTACAAAACATTACTTAATGAATGCTATTCAACAGTAATAATTGTTAATATCCATCAGGAACATAATCAGATGAATTTACATCCCTTATCAGTATTAATACAACAGTATTACACGTATGAGTTTGTTAACACGTGTACAGGTTTTACAGCCACCATCAGACTACTCCTCCTAACTTTCTCTCTTTAACTATGTAGCTTCTGTTGTACTGAGCTGTTTTATGCTCAGTGAAACAGTTTTTGTTTTAGAGTTTTGTAATTAACTATTAACTAAAGCCTTAACCATACTGTACATCAGCACGTCTGTTATTATCAGCCAATTTAAGCTTACCACTCATATACCAAGTTCAAGTTCTTTATTTATCATGAGCACAACAATGACAGGGAAGCAGCCGTTGGCAATGAGAATCTTAAGTCTCAGGCTCCCTCCAACAATGCCAATTAAACATATAAAAAATAAAAAAGAATTTCACACAAGCAAAAAAAAATAAAAGAAAGGGAATCTAAACATAAAATAGTGCAAGTCAAAATAAGCGATAAAATATAACATATATAAAATATAAACTAAAGTAACCAGTAAAGTATCTATATCGCCGTATGGTTCGGCCGATAAGTAAATTTCAGTACAGAAATGCCAAAGATCTGTTTGATCATTTTGTGTCTCTGTTCCATAAAATGTCCAGCCCAGTATGCATATTGTATCTTAATGTAAATAAAGTTTTCTTTATCAAAAATGATTGATTATGTGTTTATTTAAAAAAAAAAAAAAAAAAAAAAAAAGACAAACTCAAATATGGATTAGTATTGGTTTTCACAATTTCACTGGGCAGTAGCTGTGTGGTGAGCATGTGATCACGTGTGTGTGTGTAAGTCTCACTTTGGGGACGTGAGGGTTGAACTCCACCGCTCTGTGGATGGCTTCTACTGCGTTCATCTCTGCTGTACTTAGCCCTCGCCTGGATGCTGCCTCTGGAGAAAATCTGCACGCACACACACACTCCTGTCAGTAATCTCATTGAGATTGCACATCACTATATGATCAAAGTGATTTTAAAAATAACTCCCACTGTGCCGAATAAAGACATTGAAATCCAGCAGAGCGACTGGCTGCTCTGTGTAAGAACATCACATAAATCCATGGCGTGTAACAGAGTGTCTGTTTCTCAAAAAAAGACTTGGAACGTACATGTGAGAGCCAGAGCAGCAGAATACTCCAGTACATCACCAATACATGCTTTTTTGTTTGTTTTTTGTTAGATTTAACAGTTATACGATCAATTTTGACACTACAATTACCATAAAAAAATAAACAAAAAGATGAAACAATAAAAAGCAATATCAATAATCTGTGTGCAGATACATGTATCTATAAATGGGCAAAGAAAAAGGCTATTTCAGTGTTTCCTCTATGTTGATTTTGTAGTGGCGGCCCTCCATGGAAAACTTTCTGCCGCCACGGTATCAGAAATAGGGCAGACGCACAATGTAGTTGTAATGTATGTTGCCTTTAAATTATCCTGCCGACGTAATGCACCCCCCATTGGCTGCTGCTGACATTGCAATTTAACAAGTAGAAGTATTCAGAGGTTACTGGGCCCGTTCAGTTTAACTCTACATACTGTTTTGTTGATGTAGTTTATTGTCAAAATCAGACCTGCCTCCACTGCTAAAAGAAAATCCTAAAGGAAACACTGTATTTCTATGGTTTTATCTGTGCTCCACCATTATGTTTTGCGATCATAAATAACCCAGAACCTCTGGGTGACCGGAGACCGAAACACTCACAATAACACTGATCTACCCTCCAGGCAGCCCTGTACCAAAGAGAAAAATATAACTGCTACACCAGCACTCAGCCCTGTTCTCTCATTCACACTGAACACTTCCCCGGGCCATTTTCAGCTCTATTTTAAACTCTTAAATAGTTGAGCATTGTAGACGATGAAAAGCGATACTCACTTGTCCGATACCGCCCTGGCTTTGAGCAAGGCTGCTGTGTAGCATATTGTTGCAGATTTGGGTAAGCTAATATCTGTGGAGACATAAAGCAGACATGGACAGAGACGTGTTTAGCAGACGTTAACATAGCAGACGTTTGGAATTACAGGTGCTGCGTTTAAGAAGCCGCCCAGAGGAGTTTGTGAATGAAGATAATGAGTTTGGGTTTCATAGCTTTGGGGTTGTTTTGCTATCAAGTTGTTTTTTTTCCCACTCATCCAACAGTTAAGTGTGATCTGCTTTTTTTCACTGATATAAACATGACTCCAACACTACGCCTGAAATATTGTATGGAGCATTATGATGGATGAATAAAAGATACTGTAACAGCTTTACCAGTGTGGAAACACCAATGTTGTATGTCTATGTGTAGGTTGGTGTAGTCAAGTGTCGGTTGTACTTTTTACATTTACAAAATCACTTGAGTGATTATGTGCAGTTTTCAGTAAATCCATGACATTTCAAACATTTGTTTTGTCAATATAATTGGATTTTAAGCATTTTTTTCTGCCAAATTAACTTAATTTAAGTTAGAAAACAACATTTTCTACAGAAGTTCTGCCTTACTACATTTGTTTCTCAGTTACAAAACAAAACAATGTTTGAGTCCCTCACCGTCGTACTTGGCCAATACGGCCTGGACGTCGGCGTAGTTCTGGAGCTCTAGTAGTGACTCCAGCAGGTTCTCATGGATGTTGAACATACTGAGGAGAGGGAACTCCTTCATTAACTGGAAAACACACAACTGTTGTTACATGTAATACCGGACAGGGGGCGACACATGCACAGTCAGCAGACAAGAGCTTTTTTCAGCATTAAGCAGTTACAGTACACTGTCACTAGTTAAACTCCATCAATCAAAGAACGTGCGTGCGTGTGTGTGTGTGTGTGTGTGTGTGTGTGTGAGAGAGAGAGTGTATTAACTGAAAGAGAGAGAGAATGTGTGTGATAACAGAGAGAGAGACAGAGTGTGTGTATTAACTGTGAGTGAGTGAGTGTGAGAGAGAGAGAGAGAGAGAGAGAGAGAGAGAGAGAGAGAGAGAGAGAGAGAGAGAGAGAGTGTGTGTGTGTGTGTGTGTGTGTGTGTGTGTGTGTGTGTGTGTGTGTGTGTGTGTGTGTGTGTGTGTGTGTGTGTGTGTGGTGCTGGCAGGCTGTGTACTTACATCTCTCATCATTTTAACTGCTTCTCGTGTTCGGCCAAGCTTTCTGGAGCACATGGCCAGTCTTCTTTTTATGTACACCAATACATTGGTGTCTCTTCCTGGTGGAGGCACACAAACACATAAGGTACACATACAGATCACTTTATTGTCCACTGTTGTCCATATTGTGAAATTTGAAGCATGATGGAGTTGTTTCCACTCACTGTGCTGGGCTTCATACTGTGTACCGTGATGTTGGAGCTGTTGGCTGCGCCGATAGCAGCCCTCTCCAGCTTTTAGCGCCTGTTTAAACAAACGTTCAGCCTCCATGATGGTTGTAGCTTCTTCCTCTGCTAACAGGATGTATGCTGTCGCGCAACTACAGGAGGAGAGGAGAGGAGGAGAGGACCGGGATCTGTTAACCAGGAAATTACAAACTAACTTATTATCTTATTCTAATGGATTCAGTCATTCATTTACCAACAAAATCAAAATACAGGGCATCCTGGTTTGTCTACACAGCGTGGCATCTCTGGGTGATAAAACGGCTTTTACGACTCATATTTTAAGCAGCATGTGACAGAGCACTGATCAAAGACGTTTTCCTTCGAGTCAACCTGCTGTCACAGCCTTGATATGAGCTGAACGCAACATACGACGCTGCCACAATTCCTCTGCAGTGCCTTTGTAGTTACAGATGCTCCTAAAAATAAACCTACACTGCCATGAAAACAAGTTTTCTTCCCCTATGAATGATGCAGGCACCCAAGGGCCAATCTAGGATGAGATGCATCATCTCTCCCACCAACAAAACAAAACTTGCACTTTCCAATCTTTCAAGTTAGATCACATTAAAGTCTATTGACCTTAAAGAAACAGTGTTCATTATCATTGTGGATTTATGGATAAAATCAAGGTTGTGAGATAGGTTTTTTGCTGCAATTTTATAGTTTAAAATAAGGAGTTAACCCCACCAACAGGTCCCAACACAAATCTGAGGGGTCACCAAATAATTAAAAGGACAAGAAAGAAAAAAATATTTGCGTTTAATACAATTATGTTTATTTTGTCTGGCTTTTCTCTTTTGGGACACGAGGAAAATAAACAGGGAAGTAAACTCACTCTTCGAGCTCCAGAGCTTCATGTGCTGCAGAGATGCGAGCCTGTGGGTTTCTCTCTCTCCATGCCTTCTGCATAACTGCCACCAAACAAACACACACAAAGAATCATATTTAAGATTATATTACCATCGGTGCACACAAATCAAGACGCAGAGAGCTTTTCATAAGCGCCGGCTGCCGAATACTCGTGTAAGTCCAGCCGGCTCCTTTATTATATAATTTTTTTTATTTTTGATTAACAATTTGGCCTTTATGCGTGTCCTTTTTACGACCACTAGCCTCCGCATCAGAACAATGTGAGTGTGATGATAAAACTTGATCCGTCTACCAGCCACGCCCCCACATATAAATGTGTGAGCACACGCTCAGCTGAGAGGTTGTGTGCTGCCGAGTAGAGAGCGGAGAGTCTTCTTCAGAGATAATTGATGACAAAAACAAATTAAGAATTGCAATGATTGCACAGACAAGGGACATCATCATTTGACGGGCTACTTTGGAAAACACCGGTCGCAGCGACTTGACGACTGTGGATAAGTCCACTGAAAGCGCTGCAGTTTCGATATAAACGCCACACAGACATTTATCGGTTTAATGAATTAATGAATTAATTATCGTTATTTACGTTGCCCTTTTCAAAGCAAATTTATTAATCCATGATTTAGTAGATTCACATTTTGTTGTGTTCAAGTTATTTTTGGCATAGGTTTATGTTGTAAATAATTTAATTTAAAACCAATACGCTATATAAGACATGGGATTACAATGGTGTTCCCCGGGCTCCCGGATAGCTCAGTTGGTAGAGCGGGCACCCATATATAGAGGTTTACTCCTCGACGCAGCGGGCGCAGGTTCGACTCCTGCCTGCGGCCCTTTGCTGCATGTCATTCCCCCCTCTCTCTCCCCTTTCATTTCTTCAGCTGTCCTGTCAATAAAATGCCCAAAAAATTATCTTAAAAAAAAATCATGTTCCCTCTTAAATTAACATTGTTTATTTTTGCTGAGTACGAGTGCATTTATGTTTCTAGTAAAACAATACATTAACCATCAAACCTTACAGTCATAAAAAATAACAAATAATAAATAAGGTCTAATTATTCTTAATTACAAAAGTTCTGATCAGGCAGAAATAGGCATGGTTTTAAATATTAACAGCTATTTACATACTGGGCTAAAACATACAAGAAGCCTAGTTCTTACAATTCATGTAAAAAAAATGCAATAATTAAGATCAGTATAAATGATGGAAGAGCGACATTAGAATGTGCCAGAGGCTACCAAATTTGGCTTTTATGGCCAAAATGTTTTCTAAAAAGTAGCCAGCTAGGGGTGTCCGTTGGCTACTTTTTCCCACTTTCTGGCTACTGCACATCATTGTGGAAAGCCCTGGATACATGTACTGTATATATGCATGTGTTTGCTTACTGGCGTCAGCAGGCCGGAGGTGGTCTGAGTCACAAGTAAAGAAGGTCTGATGGTCTTGTGCCGACAGGTTCATATCATAGTATGTCAGCGGCTCTCGACCTGTTACCCACGTATATCTGAGCACAAGCACAGAGACACGTTCATTATTACTGAGTGAGAGAAAGAGAAAATGAAAGACCTGAGGTAATGTACTTGCTCTGATGTTAGTAAGATGTTAGATGTTGTTCAGATGACTGTACACAAGTCATAGGTTGGGCTGACTTAATGGGTATTGCACTTCAGTGAGATTGGCCAAAGTTAATAGCTGGAGCTTAGGTAGGTAGAGCAAATGACAGGATAACCACAGCACGAGAAGTGGAAAAGTGGAGCATGACTCAACAGGAGGAGCAGGAGCAAGACACGTCAACGAGAGAATAAAGGAAGAATGACATGAGAACAAATCAAAAGGGAGAAAAGGAAAGAGAAATCTGAGAGAGGGAGGATAGATGAGAAGAAGCACAAAGACAAAAAGGTCAAGTGAGGAATTGATAACGAATGAAAAGACGGGATGGTCAGAAGAGAAAATAAATGAAACAAGGAAATAGAGGAGAACGAGAACGAATTTACTTTAACTGAGGAGAAACGCCAAACAGATGACAGAGTGTGAGATGAAAAAAAGAGTAAGAGAGGGAAAAGAAATAGTATATCAAGTACAGATAAGGACACCAGAAAAGATGGCAGGAGAGTGAACACAAAAAGAAACTGATTAGGAGAACAAACGAGAGACAAGACATAAAAAATCAGAAAAAGAGGGAGGACAGACAAAGGAGGCCAGAGCTCAAGAGGGTTTTCAGATGCAGGTAGTCACTCACCGATTATATTCGGCTCCACGAAATAAATTCAGCGGATTTCTCCATACTTTACATTCTGCAAAAGGGAGACGGAGAGAGAGAGAACAACACGGGTGATGAGTGTCAAGGGTAAAGTCGACACTGAGCCTCCTCGGCACATTTCAAAGGGCTCGACTGTGCATCCTGCCATTCGCCCTGCAGCTGCCTGACTGGCAATCGACCTCTTTGAGAGCACAGCTGACAGGGAAAAGGCCTTTAAACTCCTCAGTGACCAAACATGCTTCTACACAATCTCTCACTGCTGTCAGAAAACAGTCACAAGCACGTTTTGGCTCACGGCACCGAACAGATGAATGTAGGATACAGGATTTAACAAAATGGGGTTTTGAAATGTTGATATTATACTTTTGGAGGTATGCTACATTTCCTAACAGACAGGGAAACGGTATAATGTGTTATGTGGCTCTGGAGGAGCGGAGGAAACCCCTGATGGTGTAATCTGGGTTGCCAGCTTTGACTTGGGGAACATTTACAGATAACTTGCGATACATACTAAGGGTGTAAAGACCGGAATGTTGGGGAATGTTGTTCCCCTACTGGGAAGGATGGATTTGAGAAAATACAGATGTGTTGTGGGAATTGCAGGATGCCGCATTTTTGACTTGGAACTTAAGGTCAGAATATCCTCTGCTACATCGATCTTGATCTTTCTTTATTAATTTGTCTCTCGCAAGACCCCAAACTTTATGGAAGTGCAATACAAAATTGCTGAATTACCCCTTTAATAGTGACTATTGGGGCTGCAACTAATGATAACGTTTGTATCTATTTATTAATTGTTTCATCTAGAAAACACACAAAGCGCACAAAACAAAAGCTGGAGCTGCTCCATAAACAGTAAGAATAGATCAACTATTAATAAAATATTGGCATACTTTCTGATTCACAGCTCCAAGTGACACATTCAAACACAACAAACAAACGTTCTATGAGCTCAGAGAGGCAGTCTCTAATTAAATGTCAGGATGGCAGTTTTGCATTTAAGTGTTAACGGCTGTCTTTATTAGGGATGTGCAAAAAAATCAATTTACATTCGTATCGCGATTCAGGCTCTACCAATTCAAAATCGATTCATAGAATTCAAAAAATCGATTCACATTTTTTTTTATTGTATGTCTACTGCAATCACATGAGAAAAGTAACTACATTTACATACTGTGAATCGTTTTTTTTAATCGAGAATTGTTTTTGAATCGAATCTTGAGCCTAAAAATCGATATCGAATCGTGACATTTTCTGATTTGTGCACCCCTAGTCTATATATGTAGCAGCAAAATGATTTTGATATAAATTCTATACAAAAACAATACATAAGTGTGAAAGCCTCTCCCAAAACCACACATTAGAATTAATGCTTTCATTGCCTTCAGCGGGCCAGTGGGGTTTTGTTGCAGTACAGCTGAAAAATTGCTTTGACATTTTACAACGTTTTGGCTTTTAAGTTCTCCTTTCTGAAGTTAACACAGCAGAACCAAAGTGAAGGGCTCTGTATTACTGCAACAGTGACCTGCGAAGGGATGAGATCTAGAGTGGAGAAGCTAAAGTGAGCAGGGACTCCGAGCCAGCCCTATTTGTAGCACTTAAATATATAGATGGTGGTCATTATGACCACCATAAGATTAAAGGCATCAATCTTTCTGTTTGTATTGTTTGTCTCATAGTTAAAAAAAACACCCTTTAAAAAATGGGACCAAGATAAAATAGCAGCAACAAAAACATGTTTCAATCAAAACATCACAAAATAGTGAAAAATGCCCATGAAGAGCCTTTGGTGACATCATATTACTTGTTTTGTCTGACCAACAGTCAAAACATCTCACAAATATTCAATTTACAATGATATAAAAACAGAGACAAATGCAGCCAATCCCCAAATCCCCAAATTTGAGAGGCTGGAGCCAGCCAATGTTTGCTATTTAGCCTTGATAAATGATTTTAAATAATCTACTAATCAATTCATTATTTCAGCACTGGCCACTATCTTTAAATCTAGGGTGGTGATGGCGCAGTGGATATGACACATGCCTTTGGTGTGGGAGACCTGGGTTCGATTCCGACTGCGATACAGCAACCAATGTGTCCCTGAGCAAGACACTTAACCCCTAGTTGCTCCAGAGGCGTACAACCTCTAACATATATAGCAATTGTAAGTCGCTTTGGGTAAAAAGCGTCAGCTAAATGACATGTAATGTAATAATGTAATCTAACCACATCATGTCTTAATCAAAGCAAGTTTTTACTCTATAAAGAGTAGAAAAGCCACTAAAAAACACTTTCAGGAGAAATACTAAATCCCCATCCATCCATCCATCTTCGTCCGCTTATCCGGTAACGGGTCGCGGGGGTAGCAGCTCCAGCAGGGGACCCCAAACTTCCCTTTCCCGAGCCACATTAACCAACTCCGACTGGGGGATCCCGAGGCGTTCCCAGGCCAGGTTGGAGATATAATCCCTCCACCTAGTCCTGGGTCTTCCCCGAGGCCTCCTCCCAGCTGGACGTGCCTGGAACACCTCCCTAGGGAGGCGCCCAGGGGGCATCCTTACCAGATGCCCGAACCACCTCAACTGGCTCCTTTCCCCCCCAAAAACAAATTAAGAAAGGTTTCACAAAGCTTTCCGTCCAACACAGAACACACCTTCTGAATTCATGCTATACTACATTCTTTCATTTCAAGTGCAGACCTATAACTAATCAATCCAGTGACTTCACCTAAACTGTCTCAGACGTCTGCTGTAACAAAGAATTAACAATACGCTCCACCCTGCAACTCTGATTTCAATGGAGGGATTTACGCTCAGGAGATTATAAGCAAGAAAACTGAGGATTAGTACGGTCAAAATAATTAGACTGCCTTTCTTTTCCCAATCATGGCTTGTTGATTTAATACAGGACACTTAATCCTATTTAATTCAAAGTTGTTTGGCTGAGAATAAAAGCAGTCTGCGTCATGCCTCCACAAACCGTTCAACAACAGGAGCCTTTGGAGGAAACTTGCAGAGATTACAGTATACTGATTAGATGAGGTTATACATCATTAACATTTCTTTAACTTGCACTGCAACTTCAGCTTGCTGCTAATACAATTTTTTTCATTACATACCGTAATACAAATGCTGCTGTAAAAAAGCAGACTGAGACACTTAATGTATGCTGTATTATGGATGCATATGTAGGATAAATGTTTTCCTGTATTATTCGCAGTGGAACCAAAGGAATTATGCAGCACTGAGAAATGTCCTCTTTTGAAATGAATGAATTTCCACGGGAGAGCAAATACACATATAACAGATTAACCACGATCAAAGCATCACTGATGTAGAACGAAAGCAAAGAAGCAGCTATGCAGAGCTCACCCTGAGTGACTGTGGAGGATATTGCCAGACAGACATCAATTTCTAAGATCTCGTCTACTGTAGTTTAACAAGTTCAATGTTAGTCCCTCAACAGGCAGAGTATGGCCTAGACTGTGCGGTAAATCTCTTCTCGCAAACACACTTAAATCAGAACAGAAGGCTTATCCTGTTTTGCTATGTCATGATTATATACTTGATTTTACTTGTCTTTATATTCCTTTTGTTGTAATGGGTGGAAAAGGGATCAGGTTAGATACTACAAGTCATTAATGATCAAACAGGTAAAAAGTAATGCACTTTAAATATTCTACAGGCTGTATACTGTATAAAATCTTACTAACATTGTATGTTTGGGAATGTATGCACTTCCTATACAGCTAAAAAGCTGCAAACATGTTTGAGAATGTGCCTAAAAACAACAATCTGAAGCAGCCGGCAGAGTGATGTGTCATTTTACAAACAAAAGCTGGAGCTGCTCCATAAACAGTAAGAATAGATCAACTATTAATAAAATATTGGCATACTTTCTGATTCACAGCTCCAAGTGACACATTCAAACACAACAAACAAACGTTCTATGAGCTCAGAGAGGCAGTCTCTAATTAAATGTCAGGATGGCAGTTTTGCATTTAAGTGTTAACGGCTGTCTATATATGTAGCAGCAAAATGATTTTGATATAAATTCTATAAAAAAAAAAAAACAATACATAAGTTAAGTGTGAAAGCCTCTCCCAAAACCACACATTAGAATCAATGCTTTCATTGCCTTCAGCGGGCCAGTGGGGTTTTGTTGCAGTACAGCTGAAAAATTGCTTTGACATTTTACAACGTTTTGGCTTTTAAGTTCTCCTTTCTGAAGTTAACACAGCAGAACCAAAGTGAAGGGCTCTGTATTACTGCAACAGTGACCTGCGAAGGGATGAGATCTAGAGTGGAGAAGCTAAAGTGAGCAGGGACTCCGAGCCAGCCGTATTTGTAGCACTTAAATATATAGATGGTGGTCATTATGACCACCATCTATATATCTATATATCTTTCGGTTTGTGTTGTTTGTCTCATTTTTTATTGAGTTAAAAAAAACACCCTTTAAAAAAAAATGGGAGCAAGATAAAATAGCAGCAACAAAAACATGCTTCAAGGTACAAAACTCCCTCCACATTTTCTTCATCTCATAGAGGAATACTTTGTAATCACCTGGTACCTGACTTGCTGATCAAATGTGAGGTAAACGTGTGTGTAAATGAACATGTTTTTACTAAAGTGTACCCTGTTGTGAGTGATGGGAAATGTTCACTATGATGTCAAACAACAAAACAGAGCCGAAGTTCTAATACGCTTTGACAACACTGCTGTTAGAATCAGCTGCTGTCCTATTTTTGTACTGATGCTGCATACAGCACTATGCGCTGCTCTTCTGTCTGTAGTGGATATTCCTATCAGCTCTTACCAGAAACACTTTGTCGATTGGAATCGGCCTCTCCATTACTGGTGTTGGAGTTGCTGGGGGAGCTGCTGTCCACTCCGCCCAGCAGGGGGCGCAGGTGACTCACAGACACCTGCTCTATGAACGAGGTCCCATATTTCCTAAAATACCACCACTCAAATATCTGAAAGAGAGAAAGGAAGAGAGGTCGAGAATCTTTAATTGAACTGTTCATATGACTTTCATTCAATAAAGACCACGTTGTTGGTTGTTTGAGTTGGGGCTGCTCGATTATGGAAAAAATCATTTTTGGTCATAGTGAAATCACGATTATTTAACCTGATTACTCACTGACTTTTGGAAAGATGTTGCATTTTTTTAACTTAAAAAAGCAGTGGAACAGTTAAAAAAAATAATCACGAAAAACACCTTGAACTGTGAAATTTCCCTCCATACTTTCCCAGTTCAACTTTTTGAATTCCCCTTGAGAACACAAGACAAAATAGGAGTCAAGTTGCAAAACATAATGTTCCAAATAATCTTTTTTCTTGTTTTGCTCTGGTGGAGCTGTTTAGTGGCAAACAGCAGAAGACTGTGACTATAAATATTAGGCGAGAATGTTGCTCAAAGAATATCGGAAAAAAGACAAAGTAAGGTTTTGAAAATGTTCTGCTATAGGAACCATTCATGTTACGTTTTGATCACTGAATGTGTGAAAAGCATCCAGAATACTGATGAGAGCAGTATTTTATTAAATGTAGCCTACAGACTGCCATCTGGCAAAGCTGTTATACTGCCAGCCTCTGCTTGAGGGAGGAAGTGATATTTGATGTGACTTATCTCTAACTCTTCAGTGGAAAACTAACTAATTGGGACATTAAGATCAATTTCAAGTACAGAGAAAATGACCAATATCGCTCATACAAAACCAATTCCTTTCCATTTTTCTTAAATCATCTCACAGAGCATGTGCAAAGCTCGACACCTTTTCTAAGCAGCCTACGCATATTGGCAAATAGCCCGCAGGGAAGAGAGGGAGTTAATTAAGAGAGGAGCTATTTTAAAATACAGACCAACCACTGTTGCACAGTTGGCTGTCTCTGTGAGGAACTTGAAAGAGAGATACAAACTAGCATAAGTAGGAAAAGCCTTGCCAACAGTTTCATTATATTGCTTCCCTGCCTTGATGATATTTGTCACATCTTTATTTATTCTATCTGTTTTTGAATACTGACGTATACCTAAACATTTTAACACTATTTTCCTTCCCTGGAGCAGAGGGGAAAGGTGGCAGCTCAATATGCAGGTCAACAACTTGGAGCCACTAGTAACCAGTTAGGTGCTGCAATCAAATCAGCTGAGTGTTTAATGCACAGAGATAGAGAGCTCTATTTATATCTTTAGCCACATCCCACACCAAAAAAAAACCTAAAATCTGTTCTCAGTACTTTGAAAAGCACTAAAAGCATTGAAAGTGTGTTGCATGGTGTGATACGTCAGAAGACAATGCCAGAGGCTGCCATTATTTAGCAGCACATCTTATGAAGGACCAAATGAGTATAGATTTCCTCTCTCTTCAGCTCCTTGTGGCCTCTGAACCTGTGATTATAGTCCTAACAAATTACATCCAGGCTCATGAAGTCACCTAGGGAGCCACCGCTGAAAATTAATTTTAACATTATGAATGAGAATGTCAGGTAAGAGTGCACAGTCATCAACCTTAAGGCTTACATTTAGCTGATGCACCAGAACAATGTGCAATGAGTATAACAGCGCTTAAGCACTGAAGTTAATAGCCAAGAGTCACACCCACAGTATTTTAGTATTGTAAAGTGTAGAGTGCGGATCGGGCCGCAATTTTCTGTCCGAACCCAGCCCGAGTCCGACACATCTCGTTTTTTTCTCATACTAATGACACATACGTTTGTTTGTGTGGAAAGCCCGTTTTTATTAAGCAACTGTAGGAAGGCATTCGGAAATGTCAACAGATGAGTGCATCAGCGCATATGGGGCAACAAGTGCACGTTAACACAGACACGCACTGTGTGCGCTGATATGACCGAGCCCGACCCGAACCCGAACATCATTTCGAAATATCTATCCGAACCTGGCCCGGCCCGTCGGGTACGGTGGGTCCCGACGGGCTCGGTTCAGGTATCCATCCTCTAGTAAAGTGACATCGAAGAACACTTATTTTCAACAAGTCATATCTGTGCTTTGTGAAAAATGTTTACTTCCTAATCAGTACAGATACCAAACTGATTAATAATAATAATAATATAGTTAATACATTTCAAAACTAGTATCAGCGCCAGCGTTATTATATAAAGACAAGAAAAGAGTTTCTTACCAATATGAGTCCTGATATGAGGGAGGAAGTGCCCGTCAGAGCCACGTAAAACTTGGGTGTCAGGGTGTTGAGAAACATGCTTACTGTAGAGGAGACACAAAAAGAAGAAAAGATGGGTTTGAGCTTACTATTAGATACTAGAAAGTATCTTGTCTACCAAAAGGAGAATATGTCAGAAGATATATTAGTAGAATCAAATGCTGTATGTCCATATAAAACTAGGTTATGTCTACACAGAAGAAAACATCAAACAGACTCAGAGATTCAAGGACATTTGTGATTATAACACATGAAACGTTTCGTGCTAAAAGACGGCATCCACACGCAGGGTTTGGCATTTCCCACAGAGCCCTGCTGCTCAGACGTGAAATTACACAGCACCAGGGGACCAGGGTAAGCCTTACTACATGCAGAGTGAAGATACACAGTGGGGAAAAAAACAGAGAGGAAATTGAGCTTGACTGGCCACTGAAATACATCTATTCACAAGCAATTTACAAAAGTTTGCCCTGGAAATACGGCATATGGTGTGGAATAAATGCCATCTAGATGGTGTCTAAATGGCTGCAAAGAGGCTGATAGAGTAGAAATAGTAGTCAATTTACCAGCATTTGACTTATTGTGTAGCTGGTAGTAATTTTCTGAGCCTAGCTATTATCATCAGCTCAGCAAACAGCCTTGAACTCTGGCTACTGCAGCGAGTAAGAAGCTACAGATTGACTGCTACTACTACTCTAATCAGTACAAGTCTCCTCGTTGACTTTGAAATGTGATAGATGTCAGAATGTACTTAAAAATGCAGTGAAGTATTATAGGTTTAACGTAACAAAACAAAAACATTACATTCCAAATGCCAAACCAGCTCTCATCGCCCTTCAATCCGTTGACATTTAAGCCAGGTTTCTATACAATTTATTCTCTAGTGCCAGTTATATCAGATCCTGTGAACTGGAAAATTACAACTTGATTAATGATCCATATCAATCAAGTCTTGCAGTATAGACCGATGCATGCTCCTCCTGAAACACCAGCCTCCACCATAGTAATGACACATTTTGGCTGAATGTTTTTCGAGTTTGTGTAGCAGATTATTTGGATACTGCCCTGCGTTTCTGTGGACTGCATTTAGAGTTAATGCCGCAAGTTAGTTTCCTGCCCTGAGTGTTGGAAGGAATGAGTGTTACTAAGTTGTTTTTTAGCTGTAATACTTGTGACATTATTTTGCTTTTAGGATGAAGCAACAACAGTGCCACAAACATCTCTTGTGTTCATAATGTAGTAACCTGAATATTTCCCAGCCATGTTTACTGGGCTATTTTATGCATTCATTTTGAAATGACTGTAAAAGTTCTGACCGCGTAGGAACGCAGCACTGGGGAAGCACCTTGCAGATAACATTAGCTAGTAATTATTAGGGCTCCTGCACACTGCCTGCGTGGCGTGAGCGTGTCAGCTGCGTGGCATGTCCGTTTTTATTTCGGCTCCCGTGTTAACAGGTTAGAGCTTGTACACTGCCTGCGTGACACGCACGTCTTAGGCTCGAGCCGCGCCGAAAACGTGTGCATTCTAGAAATAGGACCGACGCCTATTTTTCACGCGACACACAAGCGTGTTGGAAGCGTTTCCAGGCAAAATAGAATACAAAAGGATGTTTATATGTCATTTTGACACAAATACATTTAATAAATGAGATTTAGATGTTTGAAAGTCTCTAGGTTTTGACATAAATGCAGATATACATTTATTTTTAAAAATTGTATTTCAATTGGATTCTGATAAAACAATAACATGGACTTTATTATCTCAGGAAAGGAAATTGAAATATAAAAATATATCGAAATATGTGCAAACAAATGTACAAACAAAAATATTGACAAAATAAAGTTGAAGAACATGCTATTATTTAATTTTATCAATGGGAAACATACATGTGCAGACAAGGCTAGCAGCAGCAGCGCCGCGTCAGACACGTTTCTGGGGTGTAAAGAAACGCAGACGCAGAAAACGCCACGCAGCCGCCACGCAACTGACACGCAACAGAAACGCCACGCTCACGCCACACAGGCAGTGTGCAGGAGCCCTTAGCGCACCCCGCGGTCCATCCGCTTCACTCCCAGCTTCTAGGAGACTACTTTACCGGGAGGAGAGCAGACGGCAGTAAACAGCAGTTGCTGCAGCTGCCGGCCGAGGCGGAGGCACCGCGACGTACGCTAATATTACTAGCTAGCTCCCGGCGAGGGAAGGAGAGCGGACAGCAGCTCCGGTCTGGCCAATCAACTTGCCCAACATACTGTTTTACTTCGGGCCAATGTCGAACCCTGGGTCATGTTAAGCTGGATGCCAGTAAGGAAGTGCATCCTTTGATAAACTGATGAGTCACAGAAATCTGAGTTCGAAGGAAAAAAGGCCGGCTTAAGTGACTAAGGGTGGACGCATATAAGTAATTAACTGTTGAGAGAGATTGGCAGCTCAGAGTAAATTTACAGTCCACCTGGCCAAAAGATTTATTCATGTTTTTACTCCTAAATAAGCTATTTAGATAATGATTAAACGGTCTCATTGCTTGAAAGGTTGACCTGTACATTCTGTGTGTAGCAAGTCTCTAGCACATAACTGACAGGAATGGCAGCCAAAAAGAAAAGTGTATAATGTCTATCAGTAATAAAGAGGGACATTCAACTGATCTTTGGTGGTCTGCCAAAATGCACCATCTTTTCAGCTGGTGGCTACAGGTGGCCTTCCCTGCCTAGATTTGGCTGAAAGTTTGGATCATTCTGAATCCATTTTTAAAACTATATAAAACTATATACAGTATTTGTGTTCCGTTTTTAAATATTCCAGTAGGAACCAATGGGCTTGGAGCTGAGTGTCACAGAGAAGGGTAAGGAATTTAGAAAACATTGTGTATGTGAGTGTGGACTAACGGATTCTCCTAGCTGTAGTAAATGAAGCTAGACTGATAGACCATTGCATTTGGCGGTGATGGGTTGTCATGTTAATTCCTGGGGAGTCACAACTGAGGTTAGGGAGGGTGGGACAAAGACCCCATTCAGATGAACCCCAGCGTCTTGCCCACACAGAAACACACACACACACACACACACACACATAAACTTAAAGTGCAGCTGGACAGCTATTCATTGCTGTGAAGTGGACACTCTCGTCCTAGCAGAAAAGGGTCTTTCAGAATGGCCTGTGGCCAAACAGGGCTAACAGCTGCTGTCAGCTTGCACTGATAAGAGGATACTGCTGTCTGGCTGGCAAAGGACTCTCTCAACTTCATTAAAGGCAAAAAAATGTAGCCACAATTAACATACAGTCAATTCACATGAAACAATGTAGCAGCATGGCCCATAATCCAAAAGTCACAGATTTAATTTCCAAAACAATCAAAGCTTTAAAATTTGCATCAAATAGTTGTTCTTAGTGATGGAAGGATTAGACAATTAATCAAAGATGTCGTGCTTTTATATTATTTTAAATTGAATACCTTGGGGATTTGGACCTACAGTATGTGCAAAACACAAAAACAGCCGTTTGAAACGTGATGGGCATTTTTCCCCATCTGGAGACATTTTACAGACTAAACAATTAAATGATACAAATATCAGCTGATGAATTAAAACGCGTTAGTTGTGGCCCTATTTCATTCCCGTTAGTAGGGTTGCCTGATTAGAAAAGAAGATCCTGTCTTAACTGGATGTCCTGGAATCAAGTCCCACAGACAGAAATCATTCATCCGTCTTGTGTAATTTAATTACATAATCCTCGGGTAAAGTTATAACAAGGATTTCTCAATTTGGAGATCAACTGAGTCTCAAACAAAATTAAAGTAAAATGTAATCAAGCCTCCATGTCACACAATTAACTTTAGGAACGGAATGAGAAGTCAGATGCGAAATACGATGCTCAGGTCTCATGGCAATGTGGATCAGAGAGACTATCACGTCAGCAGAATGTTTTTACAGGAGGTGTTAAGCTGGAAAAGGTAAATGGACACTAGGACAAAGTGATGTTCATTGTGTTGTGATGGTTTGTCTTGCACTTTACACTACATAGATAGATGTAGAAGATAGAAGTGATTCTGCTGTACTTGTGCCATGTACTACATAGGTCACTGAGACATGTTTCTATCTCCTCTTTGTGTGCAGCGAATGAAGCAATCATCACTCAGTACATTTACATGCACACCAATATTCCACTATTATTCCAAATATGACAATATTCCAAATTTGATACAGGTCATGTAAACAGCATATTCCGGTATCCGATATTCTGAATAAGGCCTTTTTCCGAATATAGCGTTTTCCGCTATTATTCGGGTTTTGGAGGCACTGTTTGGACATGTATACAGCGTATTGGGAATATGCGTCTCAATCGGGGTTTTCACCGCAGGCTTATGGTCAGCTCTGTGCGTTGCTATGGTTGCTGTACACAAACCAACCAGCCAACAGTTTGCAAGGCTGCAGACCCGATAAGAAAGAGAAGCACAGCTACATTTAAACATTATCAAAGACTTGGATATCAACAGGTTTTTGGATATGCGAAAACATCGCTACGCCGACCTTTTCAGGATGCTGGTTGAAGAAATGAAAGAGAGACGCTGTGTTCACACAGTCCAACAAGTCCACCGCCGCTGGTGAACTCTGAAAAAATCCTGTTTTGCACGTGTTTAGCACGGCTACATGTAAACAGGAATGTTAGTGGAATACTCACTTTCATTAGCCATGTAAACAGCTTAGTCGGAATATTGTCTTTTTCAGAATTAGGGCAACAAACGGAATATTATGTGCATGTAAAAAGAAAGACTCAATACCACTACGAATGTAAGCACCTTAGAACACTTAAATTGCAGGAGAGGAGAGGGAATTGTTTCTGTGGACATTTTGCAGCAAATGTGGCTTTTGTGTGTTTTAAAATCAGCCCCCTGATTACAGCTAGCCAAGCTTAAGTCAACTCATTTTTAATCTTCCTTTATTTGGTTCTGCCAACAAAGATCTGCATTCTGCATCTGAATATCCTTACATTCATACAGCTGTTTCAAACAGTGACTGTGTGTCCATATGTCCTGTTGTCATCGAGTAAATCTTGGATTAAGCTCGATCCGAACTAGCTTGTTCGACCACATTAGAAAACAAAAATGTTTATGGTTGCTACAAATGGCCACACTTAAAGGCGGAGGGAAAATACACCTTTAATAAAGAGATGCGATTTCATTGGATAACGGCACACATTTTCCGACAGTCTCTCCTGGAAGGCATTCAAGTGCCAGAAATGAAGATAAAAAGAGAAGTTAAAACCCGGTAAGTTTTCTACATCCGCACAGCTGGACAATCCATGGCGTGAAGTGGGTGTGAATGTTGGATTGTCGGTTGCAGAAAGTGGGGAGGATCCTTATCCAATGTCAGAAAGGTATGGGAGAGGGCAATTGCAGAGCTATTCGACCATCCAAAAAGCAGTTCTGACTGAATATACTGGAAGCCTAAGCCCTACCTGCTCACCCAGTGTAATTCTCTCTGGGTGAGATAATCACTGGAATGCCTATAAGGCTGCAACTAACAATTATTTTCATTATCTATTGATCTGTCAATCATTTTTGAATTCATCTTTAAATCTATAAAATGGTGAATAATACCCATCACACATTCCAAGAGCCTTAAGAAACATCTTCGAATGGCTTCTCTTGTACAAAACCCCAAAAATAATCAATTTACATTAAAGAGCTCATATTATGCTCATGTTCAGGTTCATAATTGTATTTAGAGGTTGTACCAGAATAGGTTTATTTGGTTTAATTTTCAAAAAACACCATATATTTGTTGTACTGCACATTGCTGCAGCTCCTCTTTTCACCTTGTGTGTTGAGCTCTCTGTTTCAGCTACAGAGTGAGACATCTCACTTCTGTTCCATCTTTGTTGGGAGTCACACATGTGCAGTAGCTAGCTAAGGACTACTAGCCAGTCAGAAGCAGAGTATGAGGGCGTGTCACGCTAGCAGCTAGGCGAGCATTATAACGTGTGTTACAAAGTGACCACGTTTGTCTCTGAAGTAAAGGCTGGACTACAACAGAGCTGTTTGGAGCAGTTTGTGAACAGTGTTTTCTGTTGGAGATGGTAAGTCCCTTTGGGGTGGACTTTGAGCTTTTTCACTTTGTAAACCAATAACATGCACAAAAAAGATATATAACACAATAAAGGGAAGGGAAAAAGCCAAAAAGCGTAATATGAGCACTTTAATGTTAGCTGTTCTACAGCTGTCAGAGTTAGCTTTGACTTCATATATTACCTTCTAACAGCTGTAGTCTCAGTAACGTGACAATCTGCTTATAAATCACTAAAATAGTAGTGGCAGCACCGTTTGGCTTAGTTATCAATGTCGTTAGCATCGTGGCTAACACTATTGTTACTTAGTTTATGACATATCGTTTCGGCTGTGCTTTCTAACATGATGTCATTGTGGTAACCTAACAACGTTAGCCTTTACAACAGAGCCGCTTCACTACACTTGTTAGTTTTCTGTTGGAGATGGTAAGTCCCTTTGGGGTAGACTTTGGGCTTTTTCACTTTGTAAACCTATAACGTGCACAAAAGATATATAACACAATAAAGGAAAGGGAAAAAGCCAAAAAGCATAATATGAGCACATTAATATAAAACACAGAAAAGCAACAAATCCCACATTTAAGAAGCTGGCATTTGTTTAAATCAAATTTGCAACCAATTAATTAGCTGTAACTTGATATGACTAACTGATTAATCAACCAATTGTTTCAGCACTGGCCTTGCATAAGTCCAAACCCATTTGTTTATTGGGAGGAGACTAGTTGTCATTCACAAATGTTGATTGCTTGGCCAATATTCAAACTGGTGACCCTGTTTATGGCTTCATAGTTCACTTCTCTACCTTCTTGGCTGATACCACTCCTATGAGTTTATACTGGTAAGTAAGTAGGGCTGCTCGATTATGGAGAAAAAAATCATAATCACGATTATGTGTGGTCAATATTAAAATCACGGTTATTTAACACGATTCCTCATTGACTTTTGGAAAGATGTTACAATTACTGAACTTATAAAACAGTGAAAAAGTTAAACAAATCAACAGTGAAAACACCTAAAACTGTGAAAAAACAAAACATAATGTGCAAAATAATCGTTTATTCTGTTTTTGTGATCATTAGGAGCCGAAATCGTAATCGCGATTAAAATTCTGGTTAATTGCACAGCCCTATAAGGAAGCAGCCAGAGAACACCAACATTGGCTGAATAACGTGATGATTAGAAGGGACAAATTCTAACAGACAGACTGAGGACTAAATGGCAGCAGAGACAACAGGAGATGTGACCTTTACTGAAGTCAGCAGACTGCTGGCCTGACCGGAATGATAAAAACACACTGAGAGACACGTGAACACGCACACATTCAAAACATACAATCACTCTCATCAATGCACAGTCACACAAACACACACATAGGTCTATGTCCTTCAACCACAAAAGAGAACAAATGAAATGTCTATTTCATTATGTATTCATGAAAAACCCTTGCGCTTTAATGTTACTACCACCATATGTCTGAAAAGGCTGACGCATATTCTGCCCTACAAACAGCCTCTGGTAGGTCAAACTGACAGATCACTTACAGTAACATGTATCTCCAAAAGAGAACTGTGACCATTTTTATACAAAGATGCCTAATTCTATGGGCAACTACGTATATTTTGGACAAGTTAACACAAACGTTTTTTAATATTTGCAAATCCTTTGCGGTCACTGGCTGCCTGAAGTCTCCAACCCTCAGACACCAGCAGACATGTTGATGGTGTAGCTCACACAGGCCTGTACTGAAGTTTCACTTCTTGCTCGTTTTTGGGGGCCATCCATTTTGGATGTGAACACCCTCAAACACTCTTAAATGTTTAATAGTGATCGTTAGAGACAAAACAGTGAAAGACAATGAAAGCATAAAGCTACGCAGAATTACCTTAAGAACATCAATGTTAATGTGTACGGTGGCCAAGTCCGAGTCAAGACCTCAATCCTGCAGCATTAGTGGCAGGATTTGAAGACTGCTCATCTCACCATGCTCATCAACAGCTGTACTACATCTGTTCAAACAAGCTACTGAATTTCTTTTGAATTCCTGCTTTGAAAACAGCGATGCAGTGGTTGCAGAGTTTTATAGCTCACATATGGAGCTCCCATTTGTCATTAGCAAGTGTCACCAAAGGGCGCTGCTGTGTTGTAAAACTGAGCAACGCTGCAAACTACGTATTTACTCACTTGTGAGATTTGAGCACTTGACAGTTTATGTTTTCATGTTTTGAGATTGCTAAGTGCATATGGCTTCTTAACAGTTTATTAGACGTTAAGATGGACAAATGAGCATTGGATTGAAAGAAGCAATGCGTGAGTAACACTAGAAAACATGTTTGGGAGCTCCTGCAGGCCACCTGAATCCGAACCCGAGTTGTAAGTCACTCCGACTCGGCTGCTTATCCCTGAAATGTGTGTTGGCAGGGCCGATTAGGGAGCAAGACTGGCCCTGACTGATGTGGCTGCTAGCAGAGTCTGTCGGGGTCTAACTACCTCCGCTGACCTTTGAGCAAGGCGGAGTGTAGCCAGCATCTGTCACAGCAGCAGTAGCTACATTTAGATTCTGCGTTGTTGGGTGTACTGTACATGCGTGTGTGGTTGTGTTTGTGTGAGGGTTAGTAAGATGCATGTATCTACAGTAAAGGTTTGTGTGTAAACAATGTAAACCAGGCAGGCTTTAACGACCAGCTGCATGAACAATGTGGACACATCGATCACATTCACTGTCCAGTGCTACTCACAAACCTAGATGTAATTATTGTGAGGCTTTTTGGTTCACCACCACCAACAACAACAACAAAAGCCATCATTGTAAATGGAAAATGGACTGCACTTACGTAGCACCTTTCTACCTCATCAGAAGAAGCGCTTTACAATTTTCCTAATCTGGATCGACGGGGGCTCATTTTCCGGATGTCCCTCACTTTCCTCTTTCTTTGTGTTTACTTTAAACTCCGGTCACATCGAGCACCATTAACTGGAACCTCTGAGCAACGTTACACGCTGGCAAGTTTTGAAGAAAATTTGGATCGTGCTACAAGGAAGGCCTGCTTTGTTCGTTCGTGGAATGATTGTAAAGATTTACAAAGAATATGTTTACGGCATTTACTCTCTAACTGGGACGTTTTGGGTTCAGCGGCGGGGATTTGCTATGGACAAAACACACGCGGCGATAGAGCTGGGCAATATATAGATATTATATCGACATCGTGATACGAGACTAGATATCATCTTAGATTTTGGATATCGTAATATGACATAAGTGTTGTCTTTTCCTGGTTTTAAAGGCAGTAAAGTGATGTCATTTTCTGAACACACCAGACTGCTGTAACTGTTCTATTATTTGCCTTTTCCCACTTAGTCATTATATCCACATTACTGATGATTATTTATTAAAAACCTCATTGTGTAATATTTTGTGAAAGCACCAATAGTCAACACTACAATATCGTTGCGGTATCGATATCGAGGTATTTGGTCAAAAATATCGTGATATTTGATTTTCTCCATATCGCCCAGCCCTACGCGGCGATACACTGGTAAGAGTAAATTACGTTTAACCATGTATCCAGCTAATTCATATAGCTCATGTTACTGTACTGTGTGAACAGTTCACTTCATTTAATATTGTATGTGGATTTTACTTTTGCGGGGTGCAAATGTTCCACCAAAGCAAGCTCCTTCCCGATACTATTTTGCAGATCCACATTCACTGCGTCCATTTGGTCAATCAGCTTTTTCATTTACAGCAGTAGAAAAGTGGAACTTAATTCCACTTCACATTAGAGATTGTGCAAGTCTCAGCAGTTTTAAAATGTCCTTAAAGACTTGGCTGAAGGCGAATCAACTAAGTGATCATTGATCTTTTTATAACGTGGAAATTATATATTTTTGTATACTGGTTTATACGTTATGTAATGCTTGTTATATGTTGTTAAGTTTCTATCTGTTTTGATAGTATTGTCTATATTGTCCATTTATCTCCCATGCCCAGATACCACAGATGTAAATTAGCTGTATAGCTAACTCTGGTACAGGGCTTGAACTGTGCATGGTCCCTGAGAAATAAACTAATAAATAAAATTAAAATAATAAAGAAATGCAAACAACCCTAGAGAGTTTTTTTCTTCTTCTATGCAGGAGTGCATGCTCCTGTTGCAAGACCTTCCTTCGCAGCGCTGTGGAGATAGGTCTGGCAAAGTGAGACTACAATTTCCCTATCATTCACCCAGTCACACACACATTCATACACCAATGGTGGCGGAGCCGTCATGCAAGGCGCTTGGCCTGCCATCAGGAGGAACTTGGGGTTCAGTGTGATGCTCAAGGACACTTTGAATCGACATGCAGACCGAACAGCCAACCTTGTGATTAAAAGAAGACACGCTCTACCTTCTGAGCCCCAGCCGCCCTTAGCTGTAATACCAGCGCTGCTCAATTTTAGGCTCCCCAAACTTAACTTGAACATGACAAGGAAATACAGAGAGAAATAAAAAAGAGAGAGTGTGTCGTCCAAGGACAGAGAGAGATAACAGACTCAAACTTAAAATCTCTCATTAAAAAATTCTGGTAATCTATTTTTGGTGTCAGTAGAAATACTTCCAAACAATGGATGTAGAGCCCAAGTGGTACTTTTCCCCTAATGTGCAGAAACAAGAGTTCAAAGAGAGATTGTGTATTTAGGGTTGCCTAAATTACAAGATGCACACTTGGAAGAGACTGACAGCATTAGATCTTACTTCAAAACTTTAATTTGATGTTGGACTCTTTTGCTAAGTATCTGAGCATTCAAGATCCAAGAGAACATTATCTAAATGAAGACTTGGCAGTCAAACACTTACAAAGAGAGACATATAAACTGACTCCCAGGAGAAAATAGGTTGTGTTAAGTTGTCACTGATTTTAAATATTACTTTGCATTTGACTCACAATATTATCCTGAATTAGTAAAAATGTTCCAAAATGTTTATCTTGTCCTCAGTGTGACCTTTGATGCTGCCAGAAAGTGCAGTAACTTTGTCTTTGCTAGCTACAAATTGAGAGGCAAGTCTTTTTGTTTATACTACTGATTTGTGCAGATTTAATTTTGCACCTAGAAAATAGCATAACTGTTCTCCAAGATGTGTTCTCTTCATTTATTTTCACTGTTTTGTTCTGATTTTTAAATGTCTATTGTGCATTCTAAATTAAATGCAACAAACAGATTGCTATGTGGAGCCCTGAGATTCTTTGGCATTATTATAATTTGTTCTTTTATGTCAATAAAGCAACTGAAAAAGATGTATTAGTTTTCTTTGCTTTGCTTGCTAGCTGATGATAAGGCAGTTCCTTGGCTGTATTTCTTTCAAACAACAACTCAAATGATGTGTGGGAGGCTGCAAAGGCTGACACAATCTGTCAAACAACCTTTGATTTTTAATTATTTTCCAAAACCATAGAGAATAAAAGTAAATGAAGAAAACAAACATATGGGACAACAGAAAATAAATACAAAGATTGAATGACGTTCCCTCTCCCTAACCCAGGCTTAATCTACCTCGGCTCAACAAGCCACTATGTAAACACAGATATCTGCTTCAGCTAGTGTATTCTTCACACACACACACACACACACACACACACACACACACACACACACACAGATATACAATTAAGACATAAAGAGGCAAGCACGCAAACACACACAGCCAGCAGGCCTTTGGCCACTCGCTGAGCAAACCGTCCACTTCATGAATATCAATACAAAATGTACAGGGCCACCTGCTGTACTCAATACAAAGGCCATTAGCAAAGGAAAATATCAGAAACACAGCTACCGTACAGTTCCTGACTACACAAAGTGTGTCATCAGCAAACCAAATGAAGCAAAATCCCATTACTTACCCTCCATTCCACTGAAACATCCACTAGAGCCACACACACACACACACACACAGGCCTTTTCTCCTTTTAAATAAAAAATATCTTTGGCAAAAAAAACAGAGAAAGCAACCAGAAATGAAGATTGTGTTTCTCCACTGGCTGTCCACGTACATTCAGCATTCTAAGCAGCAGCTAGCTGTCTTTCATTGGGCACATTTATTAGTGTGTGTGTGTGTGTGTGTGTGTGTGTGTGTGTGGGTGGGGGGGGCTGGTTGTTTGTTTGTTTTTTGATTGGCTGCTCTCTGTGAGTGACAGCAAGCCAACGCAATTGTAAACCAGCTTAGTCCAGTTTTCCCTCTAGTAACTCAGCAGAGTAAATACAGGAGGGGGGGAGGGGGGGGTCTGTAGATAGGAGTTGAATCCAGCCAATCAATAACATGGATTTTAATGAAGGGGAGAGGTAACCATGACAACCCCTAAATGACCCTACAGCAGAATGGATGAAGGAGCGTCCTCAGTGCAGATTTACAGATAGTCTAGGCTCAGTCCTTCAGTCCTGAGATTATTGTAATGGAAATAGTTTGTATTCATCTAGAAAGCTAGAAAGTGTTGTTAAGCGACAGGTTTTTGGACACTTGTATTTTCTCCTAGCATCAGCCCGTTAACTTCCAGATGGCCACTGATGAGCTTTAATGGAGTAAATGGGGGTTAAGTGCCTTGCTCTAGAGCCCCTCAGCAGCAGTTGTTAGGGTAGGGTGAAATATTATCATTTTCTTTCACCGGACACAGGATTTCCCTCTCGATCCAATGATTAGATCCAGCGACCTTCTGGTCACAAGGCCTTTTCTTTCTTTCTTCAGCTCGCTGAGTTACTAGAAGAAGGATGGAAGAGAGCCTGGGGAAATTAAGTGGCTGACAAGGTTAGCTGCAGTTCTATGTTGGCGTTTGAACATGATGATGACAAATGCAGTGATTTCCTTTACGGGTTGCCACTGAACTGATGCAATTATCACTGTGCTTCCTTGAAGATGCACAAAGAAGCTCAAGAATACTAAATAATAGTAAGTAGGGCTGTACAATTTATCTTTTTTTTTTAATCGTCATCGTGATATCAACTGGCGTAATTAACATTTGGTTTTGTGAGTTGAAAGAAAATATCGGCAAAAAACTGCATTTTAAAATGTAATTGTCATTCTTTTTTTAGTGGTGCCTGTTATATTCATTTCAATGTTCAATTTGTTCAATAAAAGAATGTTGAAAATGATTTCCTTTCATTTGTTTTAAATTCAACAAGCGATTTGTTGTATTTTAGCAGAATACTGAAAGCAGCAAAAATGCTGAACTAGAGAACACTTTAATAGGTTTCGCAAGTAATATCGTTATCATGATATTCAACACCGTTATCGCATATTTTCCTCATATCTAGCAGCCCTAATAGTGAGGCTGGTCATTACTGGGCTGTCGAATGTGAGATCATCCCAACGTGTGCCAGCGAAGACTGTTAAATCCAGGTGTTTACACTTAGAACTGCACCAGAAATCAAACAGGCAGCCGTTCAGCTGCTACAATAACGGCTGAACGGCGGTGCTTGGAGAGCGCAAACACCAACATGATGACAGATTGAAAAGAACAGTAAAGACTAGTCAAATTATGGCCTCCATAATATATTCATCCTTCTCTAGAAGACCTATAATTTGAATACAATCACGCAACTGAGAAATTAGACGTTTTCTTTGTTTCATCAGGGAGGAAGAGGTTTCCAAATCACAAGTTGTCCTTTTGTAGCAACTCCAGCATAGTGGTCGGCCCCTTAAATCCACCGTTAAATGCTCTCCAATAGGGCTGAACGATTTTTGAAAATAATCTAATTGCGATTTTTTTCCCAAATATTGCGATTTCGATTCGATTATTTTTTTAAGCTTTGTCTTCTGTATTATTCAACAAAGACAAACAATAAATCATTTTATAGTATGAACAACACACTAGACAGTTAAAAAAGTAAAATTATAGTATATACACACACACACACACACACACACACACACACACACACACACACACACACACAAACAGTGTATTTTTTTTTTGCCTCCAGCCCCTCCCCCTCGGGAAGTTGCGTGCTGCCGTGTGGTGTTCTTGCCGTGGGATTAACTGTACTAATAAAACCGTTGAAACACCGCGGCCACGCTGCTGTGAAAGCTCCCCGAACGTCATTTATCAGAGTCTGGTTGTTACCCCTCTCAGTGGCAGCTCCTCCACTCCATATCTTTATAACGGAGCTAACCGCTAACCAGAGCTAACCGCTAATCAGAGCTAGTTGCCAACCGAGCCTTCAGTTCTGCGTGTCTGTATTCATTAACTGCACGTATGGACTCGAACCAGAATAAAACCCTTCCTTTTATTAAAATGACTGTAAAAGTTTTAAACTACAACTCAGAGTTGTTTGAATGACAGAAATCAGTTCAAGGTACAGTGTAGCGTTAGCGTGCTAAGTTGATGCTTTCTCTGTGGAGTGCAGACTGATTTGCTCTCGCGAGTCATGTGACCAAATCGCAGCCTTTGTGATTAGGAAATCGCGTTTTAACATATCGCGATATTATCGCAAATGCAATTAATCGTTCAGCCCTACTCTCCAAGCAGACAGGAGTGTTATCAGCCAAATAATATTCCGTCCATACCATGCAGCCCCGAGTGTTACACATATATATATTCAAACTCATTCTGCAAGCTACCCAAAAACTCCCTCTCACTCATCAGTAGCCCAAGCACAAATAATGATTACGGCTAAGGGAGTATGCCAAGAACAGTGATGTTTTCATTCCTCACCTCGTCCATCCACAGCGGAGGGTCCAATTTATCTGACTAATCGACAACGCTCCACTGGACTCTGTTGCTTTATGTAACTGGTCGCATTGAGTTCTCTAATCTTTTATCAATGCTACTGTCAGGCCTATTACTTACTATGTTAGTAGGGAATATTATCATCCAGACAAGCAGGGATTTTACAGCTACCAGGCATGAATCTCAACTCAATAAGCTCAAGTACTCTTGTGTTTATAAATGCCAATACCAATATTCTGATGGTGCCAAAAAACATGTTGCAATATTTACAATTTCAACATTTTATATGTTTTAAATTATTAAATTTGAACATGGCAATACCAAACAATTACAAATTGAACAAACAAACAAATGAAAAAAATATATTTAACTAAAAGGATCCAGAATGTTAAAGACGACGCACGTAATGCCATTTAATTTGAGCCAAAGTGGCACACAGAACATGAGCGAGAGCAGAGTGTTTATTATTTGTGGCCCTGGTGGGATTTAACCCCACAGAAATCCCAAAATCGGTTGTCCAATGCTTAATATGTGGAGTGCCAAAAAGGAGAAAAATATATTTAAGTATGCTCAAAGATATATAGCATTATACATAGCAAGTGGGGTGAGCGTGCAGAGCTTGAATTCAAGAGCAACAGAATGACCTCACCTCCCCTGGTTTTGGCCAAGCCTCTGATCATTAAAACTCAAGAGTCTGAGCTCTGTTACTGTTGGCACGGGCTGTGGACCGCTGAAGTTATGGATGGCAGCGGCAAATGGCCTGGGAGCTGGTCCTGTTTGCTGAGTAGTTTCACAACCAGCCTTAGATCCATATATGGAGATTTTGAATGCCAGTAAAATGACTTTAGATGATGTAAAACGTTTCCAGACTTTTCTATTAAATAGTTGAGATCTTGTCTAAACACCCTGTGGTTTACTTAATCCTACTGCACTGGGCTGTTGGAACGAATACCGAAAGTTGAATATAATTCCAATAGTAAAAAAATCAATACTATTCAAATGCTGAAATTACTATTCGAATGTGATATTTTTTTATAAATAGGTTGGCTAACGTTAGCTAATCTCCCTCTTCTCATGTCACGTCTGATGAACAATTCAAACAAAGTTACGGGAAACACAAGGCGTTGTGAGCTAACGCTACGTACCGAGTACCGACCCAACAGATCGTGCATCTGTTGAGTGAGTTTTAAAGATCAGAGGTCATGATCCGTGAGAATACATTAGTGTCTCTTTCATGGGATTTAAGATAAAGTCCTTACTGACAATATTTTATCAAAAATGAGCCTCCTTTTTGGCTCGGTCAAGTTACAGCCACTATGAGCTCAAGAGACAAAAATAGCAAAAGTCAGCAGTTACCACAGAAACCTGATCACTCTGCTGTTTTGCTGTTCTTAGAGGGGTTACCATAGCAACAGAGACAACTGATTGCCATCAGAGTGCTGTTTGGCTTTCATCAAATGGCCGTTTTCAGTAAGCACCTTATTCTGCTCATGGGCACAGACAGGGCAACAAACAAATACAACACACACTCAGCAAGACAGTTAAAAGCCCATCAGTGCTTTATCCCTCCATTGAAAGATGTGATCTTGTTAGGCAACAGACAAAGTAATACCCCAGCTTAAAAACAGCATAATGGCCATTGATGAAATAGCAATTGCACAATGTTGGAGACATATGAGCGATATAAGGTATGGCCTACAGCAATCCTCTCACAATCAAACATACCTCCATTTGCCAATTACATTTCCCTGCACTCATCCTTATCAGCAAGCATACTGTTGGCAATCTATCAATAATCTCACACAGAAACAGCCTGGTTAGTGTAGTGTTTAGGTTTCCACCGAGTATGTGGACAAGCGTCACTATATTTTAGGCTGGGGGAACAGGGACACCCAAGAAGACTTTCAAAATCCTCATCGAGTTTGAAATTCCACTGCATCACACATGTAACAGTGCATATTACAGATTATTTAGGGTCCAAACTGTGAATATGCTCACACCAGATGATTCCACATTCACAATGACGTAACTGATATAATCCTTCTGATGTCAGGAACACAGAAAGTCATGTAAACCAGCATAGATCAGCATTAATAACATATATGTCAATGATTATGGATTAATATAGAATTAATATGAAAAAAAAATATACCGTTGATTGATTATTTGTATATAATAGGGCTAGAGGAGAGATTTGTAGTAGCTTTTAAAGCAGAGCTAAAGGTGAACCAGACTTGAAAGCTGACATTTATTGTAGGACAGGGACCCCATTTGTTATGCCTGCATTATATTCAACTTTAATACAGCTACGTCAGCTCAGCTCACTGCAAACTTGTATTTCCCTGGCTTTTGATAGTCTTTGCTCCTTAATTTCCTGTAATCTTTCTACTGTTTGCTCCGTAATAAAAATGTATAAAATGCCCATAAATACTTGCAGTGGATCAGACAATATGTGCGTACATGAATGTGGTTCAGGCTGATTATATAAATTCATCACACATACTGATATTTTTTTTCAAACCTCACTCCCAATTTCCCCAAGAGCCAGGAGACAGTTAGACAATCTGAAACAGGCGAGGGTGTGGGAAGGCGACCGAGAAAATCAAAGGGCTAAGGTTCAAACCATTGTCTTTGCAAGTATCCACCATGCCGAACTGCTGCTACGAAAGACACTGACACTCTAAAACTGGCCATGCAGGGGCACCCTGGTAGCTCACCTGGTAGAGCGTGCACCCCATGTACCAAGGCTCAGTCCTTACCGCAACCGGTTCAATTCAGACCCGTGGCCCTTTGCTTCATGTCATCCCCCTCTCTCTCCCACTTTCCTGTCTTAATCGCTCCTATCAAATAAAGGCAAATAAAGCCCCCCCAAAAAATAACAATTGCACTGGAGGAAAACCTTTTGAAGGCTTTGTCTTCTTTCATTCATTCATTTATTCATGTGTAGTGCTTGCTGACGTGTAGACGTGTAGATTAGGGCTGGATCTGAATATTTGGATTTGTTCAGCCCTGCTACAATGCATGCTCCCTGCATAAGAAATATCCAAAGTCTTCATACACTACAACAACAGCACCGTGCCAGCATAGGATAGTTCACAAACCCCAATGCACTCCCCCTCACCACCCATCTAAGCATCTAAGAACGTATTAAACTTATAGTAATACGAACAAGGAGTGGCACCGTAGGTCACTGGTGGCCCCTTCAGCTCCCATCAATGATAATAAGATCTCTGTTCCTCTAAGACAATTTGACATCAGATAATCAATAGCCCCAAGGCTGCAGAACTAATGGGCTGAGGCACATTTCATTTAACTACAAGTCACTGGTTTGAATCCAACCTGAGGTTTTCACTTCCCCTCTCTCTCACTTTCTGTCGCTGTGTAGTGTGTACTAATGATAAAGTTGAAATTACTTTAAAAGAAAAAATCAATACCGCTTCAGGCAGGAATCAAAATCTCATACCACCCAGGAAACTGCAAGTACTGACCTCCATTTTGATAAAGTGTAGAATTATTGTACATCTACTGAATCATAAATTCCTTCCTCATAACATCCTCTAACACACAGGCCAAAGGAGAGTCGACAAGATAGAATGCAGTCGCCATTTACCCACACCTGGATTGGTTTGTTGAAATAAGAGATGGGGGCAGGGAGGTGACAGTTGATGAGGTCAAATGTCTAGAAATGTGTGTGTGACAAGGTAATTGCATTTAGCCACTAGTTTGTTCCGTGGATGATGTTTCTGCTCACATTGGAGTCAGTGTGGTGCGTTTTTGGACTTCTGCATCAATTGGCAAGTACCACATATTTCTTTACATTTGTCCTATTGTTTATAAGTAAGGTTTAATTCCATTAAAATCGTAAAAAAAAAAAAAAAAAAAAAAAAAACACAAGGAGGGGTCTGTTGATTGAGGATAACCAGTAGATATATAAGGCTATTTGTAGCTGAAGTGTAGATTAAACTGTCCTACGTGTATTGTAGAATACATTTTTATAACTTGATATAACAAGAGCAAACAAATAGGATTTGCATTCGTTTTATCTTCCGCTGTACTGAAGTGTATAAACACGTTGGAAGTGATTTTTCTGGCTTTTCGCTTCCTCCACCATCTGCCAGAATGAGAAAGTGGAGAACAGAGTCCTCGCTGTTTGGTGCCAGAAAGCAATTCGGCACATTTCCCACCAAACCTGAACACTGAATCGCAATGTCAAATGCAGCACAGGGGTTGATAGAGGCAGCCATTATTTCCTCCACTATTCACAGTAATTACGTTAATGTCTAAAATTAATGTAGTGATGGCTTATTTCAGGACACTATGACACAAGCAAATATATAAATAATTTTACATTTTAGCTGTTTAGATGATACTATTATCTAAAGTGCTTCTAGAGTGAGGCTGAGCAGTAGTTGGGAACTCCAACCAAGGATGTGAGGGCTTGCCAGGTTTTTGTTACTCTCAATCTGGATATACCTGATACCAGAGTTGGCTTATTAAATACACAAATCTGACACCCATGAGGTATTGAATGATGCAGTGTATTGATTCCAATGGTGTATTGATTCCAATGGGAGAAGTAAACGTGATTATGAGCGATTCTTTCACCCCAAAGTCACCAAAGTAAATATTGGACCCATTCTTCACAAGCCACATATCTCGTGAACATTTTGACACTAAAATGGCATTTTTCACAACGACAAATCAGGAGAAAATTAACTTAGTTTGAGACCCGATTCAGTCTCAGGAACAAACTCTCGCGAGATCTGGCAACACAGAGAAGCTAACGTCAGCTCAACGTTCGCAAACACCCTTACAAAACTAATGTTCGTAAGGCTAAATATGACTTTTAGCTGTGTAAATATCTAATGCAAAAGAAAATATTAATAAATTTATAAATTAAGACAAATATAACCATCCACACGACATTCACTACACTTTCAAATGAGGCCACGCCCATTTAGGAGAGGAGGTGTATACCGTTTCATACTGTTGGTGCAGCGTCTAATGCTCTTTGACTTGGACCATCGCAAGGGAAGAGCACATCATAAAAAGCTAAAAGCTTTTTATGCTATGAAAACAAAACAGATAAGGTAAGTCAGAAGATTGCAGGAGATGAGCAGCTCATACGAAAAATGTTATACATTTCAAGAATAATCTTTAACGGTGAACTATTATGGTTTTCTGTATTTTCTGTCATATCTATAATGTTATAATGTTGGATTTTTATGGTCAACGTGGCCAGGGCTTCAAATAATGAGGCAAACGTATTTCAGAGAAATCCCTGTGAGCTAAAACATTCAGATTTCAAACTGTTCTGAATGCTCTGGTTTCAACAGTTTTTCTACTCTCGGTTCAGTTTCACGCAACACCGAGCCGGCCTTCTCCAGCCTTCGATGATTGGTCATCTGCTCCAGCCAGGCAGGACTGGAGTGATTTGTTTTTTTAAGCTCCTGCGGTGTTAACATTGCTGCATGTAGCTGCATGCTAACGCCAGTGAAATACGTAATCTTGGCTGCCAGTGTTGTTAATTCCTTCCCAATTTCGGGTCACATTACTGTTGCAACATGTCTGGTCGGGTAGTATTTTGTTCAGAAGCCTTTATCTGTGATTTTTGGCGGTAGAAAGTGCTGCTATATTCTATTACTGCCCACTGCTAAATATAGTAGATGTGTGCTAACGCCAAGGAAATCTGTAATCTTGGCTGCCAATGTTGTTAATTTCTCCCCAATTTCGGGTCACACTGCTGCTGAAACGTGTCCGGTTGTGTCATATTTATAAGCCTTTATTGGTGTTTTTCACGGTACAAAATCCTGCTGTATACTCTGTTGAAGCCGGACACCGACTGTACGGAGACAACAACAACAACAACAACAGGAGCTAGATGCAGACTGCTGGCCAATCAGAGCAGACTGGGCTTTTTCGGGAGGGGGGCTCAAAGAGACAGGCGCCCCTCCAACAGAGCGTCTCAGACAGAGTGTGAATACAGGTGCAGCAGCCATGGGCAGTATGAGAAAAATTGTGTTTTTTTAAAACAATAAAGCTAATACAAACACAAAATACAAGTATGAACCTGAAAATGCTATAATAGATCACCTTTAAGATGGGTTCCATTTCAAGGCACAATTTCACCATCTCAAACAAAACAAAAATCCTAAATTTGTCCAAGTTAATTTCCTGTTGCAGTGTTTGCTGATGCAGTGTGTGCTTCTTGGAAATAAACTGGGACCCAAGCTGTTTCCTAGCAAAGCAATTCCAATGAAATAGTCTATAAAAGGAGCTCCACTTACCTCTGAGTGTTTCAACAAATGACGGTAAGATTACAACCTAAACCTACAGAGCTGAATGGGCATTATGCGTTTGCCCGAGTCTGTCTTTTGCAAGAGAAATCTCAAAAAAGCTATAAATTAATTTGTACAAAGCTGAGTGGAAAGAAGAAACTAAAAAATAAACGCACACTAGGTGAGATCCATTTGAACTGTGGGATTGACTATGTTTCACATAATAGTGTACCGTACCTGCGATGTGTACTGTATACGCTACTTTAATCGTGTGGTTGAGTATATTGTTGTGGTCACACAGAAAGCACCACAACCAGCAAGTAAGTTTACTATGGAGCGGAGTAATCATGACAACAAGCTTAGTTGTAAAAAGTTGTTAATAGCTTGTGACCATTTGCCATGAACAAGGCAATTACTTTTCCCTATTTCTTCAATGTAATATTCTGAAAGGTAATACAAACACTGCACTCGTGTACACTCTTGTAAAATCAGACCCTGTAAACTGTTACTCATTGGTTCACATTCATTTATCTTCTCTGTATGTTGTGTGTGCACTGTGGCCTTGGTGCAGCACCACCCACTAATGTTTAATTTTAGGTTAAAATACTGCACAGCTATGATTTTCTAGCATTAGTGCTGGGTGGTATACCGGTCGGTTTAAACCGTATACCGGTATTAATTTCCCATATGATATGAATTTTTCATATACCGTAATACCGGCATGTTGCTGCAGAGAGCGCTACTGCAGAGGTAAACAGCAAGGGACCCCTGTTAACTGCGTACCGTACCGTTCCCTCATGGTATTTAATTAATAACCCTCAACCAACTCTCTTTAACAGGATAAAACACCATAGCACACAACAATTTGTAACACTAATAATTGTACATTTACTGTACAAATTTACACCGCCAAACTACATGCTGGGTAACATTATCGCTGCTAGCTAGCCAGGTAGCATAACTAGCTTTGCCAGACCTTCCTCCACAGCGCTGCGAAAGAGGGTCTGGCTAGTCCACACAGCATTCCTGGATGGGAGAAAAATGTGCTCTGGTTAATTGGCATTTCTTTAAACCAATCAGAATTGTCATGGGCGGCGCTAAGCCCCGGACGGAGCCATGGTGCCTCTGCAAAATAGCCTCAGGAAGGAACTTGTTTTGGTGGAACATGTTTACGTTCAAAAGTGGTTTTAGTCGTGCAACAGAAAACTCAGATTGGACAGAGATGTCTGGATTTACCCTGCAGAGATCTGAGGAGCAGTCAACCATAGTCCTCATATACGGAGTTAAGAATTCAAAGAAAGCCTAAGGTAACGGACATCGGGCCGAAAAGAGTGAAATCCGGCGGAATTTTCGCCGGCAACGGAGCAATCCCGGAAGTGGAACGCTGTGAATATAGACTAAGCTGGGAGAAGCTCCGGTCGCTACTGCACATTCAAGAACAGAGAAGAAAGATAAAGGATAAAGAAAGACCAGAGATACAGCTGAACAACGTGTGCCCAAGAAAGGAGCCGTCTGCTGTTCCTAAGTTTTTTGTTTTTAAAAAATCCGACATAATTTAGCCACTGTTGTTGCCGGTCGCGCTAACGTTACTGGTCGTGCTAACATTACTCGTCGTGCTAACGTTAAGACCTGTCACCTCAACGCAATAACAATCTACCTACGGTCCCGCTACAGACCGCCGAGAAAGATGGGTTCAGAGCAATGACTAAAACACTGGATTTACAGTAAGATGTCTTGCCTCGCCGAAATTCTTCCGCCAAACTACTAACGTTATTCAAACAACACCGAAGCAAGCTGACAGCGGAGCTACGTTCAGTCGCTCGCTTTTCTACCACAACATAACGTTACCTGTGGTCAAGGTAGTGTTTATACAACTATCTTAAGCTACAAGTATTTTGTTTTGAAAAGAAAGCAATGTTAAAGTTGTTGGTATGTACAGTATGTGTATTTATTTGAGTTTATATTACTACTTTGCAGTTTGCACAATAAAAATAGTTAAGATTCTGTAACTGTTTCGTGCATTCTCCTTCATATAACGTTATTGTATAATGTTGTGGAGCCAAGCAAACCATTTAGTAATCAAAGCTTTTAGTAAACATGATGACTTTGAAATGTTTTTAAATTCTACGTACTCCTGACAGTAGAATAAGCCATTATAAACCTACACTGTCAAGCAAAAGAAAGAAAATACCGAGATATATCGTGAAACCGCCAAAATCTTAAAAAATACAGTGATAAAAATTGTTGGTCATATCGCCCAGCACTAATACCTGTATCAAACTACACACGTGACAAAATGGAGAAACTTACAGCCCTATGCCAACACCTTTGCTACAAGTCTATAAACTTCACATCTTTGAAAAAAATACTTTATGATCACATAGGTAGAAATTACTGTACAATTCGTAGGTGAAACATAAAGAGAATGGACTCTACTCTTTTTTTAATGCTTTAGGAGAAAAATTTCATGAATTAATAAGCTACTTTATTATCATATTTATTATGGTATTCCGTCTTCTATATCTAATATCAAGTGTGGCTAAAACAGATGTTTTAAACATCTAAGCAAATTTAAGCATTAAGAGAAATTTGGGAGAGCTCGCCCCACACACTTCCCGTAGTTTGATATCATTTATTCTTTACTTTGATTACTAAAGAGAGACAACTTATAACATAACGTAATCCCTACAATTATACACTCATATCAAAAGGATCTTTCCAAAAGTTGGCATTATAATGTCTACTTGATAATCTTTCAAACGGACCAAGCAAGCTAAAAAAAACCCTGAGGACAAACTGACCTAGTGAAAGCATTATGTTTGACCCTCAAATGACCTCAGATTTTGGCCAGAATTCAGAACCTCCGACCTCAAGGACAAGACAACCTCAGCCAGGTTTTGGTGAAATGAAAGCTGTGATCTGTACCAGACTGCCCTTACATGAATACTCCACGGTGTCATCCAATTAGCTGTACATTTCATTAACAAAGATTTCTGCCCAGAGGCAAAGTGGCGCATGACAGCTTTCCATCACTGGACCAGCCAGGATGCAAGAACACACCAGAGTCTGGGATGCAGCCGGTACGCATGCTAGCTCTGGTCAGACGTCACAAAACAAGTTACTTTCGGCTCGGACTGTGCAGCCATGAAAGAATCAATTAGATCAGCTTGGACTTCCTTGAAGCATTGAGTAGCGGGAGGACTGAGGCATCATTGATTAAAGTTAAAGGTTTTTCTTGAGAGGGTGGGGTAGGGGGGGGGGGAGTGATTTGCCTGGAGACGTCGGCCCACCTACAGATCAACACTGACTCTTCTGGGGGAGGTTAGGAGCTGCACATTGCCTAGAGACCCACATGTGCACACATACATACACACAACAGCAGTATGCTATGTTAGCTTCGGTAGCATCCATGGATGGAAACTGCTACGCTTACACCTTACAGCAATCTGACTGAGCTAGAGAAAGAAGACAGGGGAGGCTGATGCTTCTGGAAACAATGCAACTCAGGCAAAAGCATCCATCTTCTGACATGCTCGCTCACTCACACACACACACACACACACACGCGCGCGCAAACATGCACAAAGACGCGCTTAAACAACAGCATTCAACCGGCACGCCATTACACTCAAGAGGACTGAAATACATACAGACAGGAGATTGCATGTACACACGCCGACACACAGCACGGCTAAAAGTGAGAGAACGCAAGGCAGGCGGCAAGCTCAGCGTGACCAGCTAGCTTGTAGTGCCGACCCTCTGTGCTAAAATGGTAGGTCCCAGATTTCTCCCCATGCAATCGGCCACCAGCAACCATGGAGGCAAAACAGGAAGAAGAGAGGAGGAGGGATGCAGGAATAGAAAAAACCTAGCCATTTCCTTTTCCTCCTTTCCCTCTGATGAAACACACACACATACACATAAAAAGATACAGAAACATGGACAAACACAGAGGAGGCGGGAGGGTGTTGGTGGTACTTACATGAGGACTCTGTGCCGAACATGGCTGGGCCGGGAGCTGTGATGGAGAGAGAGGAGGAGGAGGAGGAGGAGGAGGAGGAGGAGCAGGAGGTGAAGGAGGAAAGAGAGGAGAAAGAAAGGGGAGGGTGAGAGAGGAGAGAGCGAGAGAGAGGGGGGGGGGAGGTTGATGAGCAGGCAGCTACACAGCGGGGGTCATCAAAGCAACACAATGCAGCCAGCCGGCCGTCGCTGCCTCCCAGACGGCCAGATGCCCCCAACTCCGCTATCCGTCGCGGCTTTAAAAGCCCTCCTCCACACGCTCAGTTAGTCCGGCCGCAAAAAAAAACAAAGAGGACTTGTGGAAAAATTAAAACAATGAATCGATAAATACAAAATAAAAGCAAGCAGAAATCCTTCACAGCCAAGGCAAACTGTGGTCAAATCCAGACACGGAGATGCGGTTGTGGCTAGCTATCGCATTTCTCCTCTTTCTGCAGTCTATATCCTCCTCCTCATCCTCTCCTCTCCATCACTCTCTCACTTCTCATTCCACTGTAGTATTAGTATTTACTGACAGAGAGAGAAGGGGGAGAGAGAGAGAGAGAGAGAGAGAGAGAGAGAGAGAGAGAGAGAGAGAGAGACTTTTCCTGGGAAGAGAGAAGAGGGGGGTGAAAAACCAAAAATGTGGCGAAGAGCTTCTGCCACTGCCGCTCCGCTATATGACAATAGCTATGCAAACAGAGTGACGTCAGAAGAGAGGGGGAGAGGGAGAGCTGTAAAAAGACTGACTACTGCTGCCAGATGGAGGGAGGGAGAGAGAGAGAGAGAGAGAGAGAGAGAGAGAGAGAGAGAGCGAGAGAGAGAGAGAGAGCGAGGGAGGCAAAAAGGGAGAAGGGGAAAGAAACGAGGAGAAACAGGAGAAAAAGGGAGGGGAAGATAGAAAAAGGGGAGTGCGAGAGTAGAGAAAGAGAGGATGGAAGGGCAGCAGCAAAGCGGTGAATAAAAGGAAGGAGGGCAAGGAAACTGGAAAGATGTGAGAAAGGGGAATGGGTGGTAAGGGAAGAAACAAGGAGGTGAAAACAAAGGTGGTAAAAGAGAGGGAATGAATGAAAAAGAGAAAGAAGGGCATGACAGAGAAGAGGGGGGAGCAGATAAAGACATACAGAGGGGGAGGAGGTAGGCAGCTGGGGCTGAGGGACACTGGAGAAAAAGAGTGGGAAGCAGGCCAATCAAAATGGTTTGTCTACTTTGGAGCTAAAAAAAAAAAGAAAAAAAGAAAAAGAGAAAAAAGCCCACCGAGACACAACAGGACACACACACACACACACACACTGGAAGGAGCAACGAGGGGGGCAGGGGGCTGCAGTCTGTCAGTTCGACAAATTGAAATTGAAGTATGAAGCAGAGCACTGGAGACTGCTCTGCGTTTACCTGCTGTTAACAAGCGCACACACACACACACACACACACACACACACACACACACAAACACATACATACATAACGCTAACCCTTTATAAAAAAAAAAAAGATCAAATCACATATGTCATATTATATCATATCACATCCATGCTCTGCTATATGTTTTTAATTTCCATTCAACAATAATACAGGCATTTATTAGATAAGAGAACAATTTAATCTTTGAAAAATCCTTGTTTTAAAATGACTAAATTGATATATACAGTACCAGGAAAACGTTTGGACACGCTTTCTCATTCACTTGAATGGGAAAGCGTGTCCAAACTTTTGACTGGTACTGTAAAAAAAAGTGTCCCAGATGGCAACATTTAAATCTTTTAATACCACATGCAGGCAAAATGCATCACATGTACTGTGGTGCATTTCAATGTTTCCATCCATGTGACACGTACAGAATTATGGAGGAAGTGGCATGCTCTAGTATCTGCAGGTTCCAGAGCTAAATTATTTTCATCATTTCTATGACCCCTCCGCCAACTGCAAAGCAAAATATCCAACCAAAATAATGAAGGAAGCCATTTCTGACCAAGTAGGCCTACAGTTAAATGAAGTTGAAGTAGAAACAAAGAAATTGAACGTTGTATGGATGCAAGATGCAAAATCTCAAATACAAAATATATTTGTATTGCCATTTTGCAACTGGTATCTGCATTGTGTTAAACTTAAGAGTGAACAAGCATATATACATCAACTGGAAGAAAAACACTTAAGGGCGTTATACAGTAGCCGCAGCCCAGCTGGCGCGCGCAAATGTGACGTCATGGAATCGCCGTGACTATTTATATTTATACCACTATTTATACCATATATATGGTGGTCACTAGTTGCAGTCTTCTCCTGAACAGAGGTGGCGCTAATGAGGAAAGGCTACCGACTTTGCTATTTCTACGGACTAGAAGAAGAAGAAAAAAGTAAACAACGGCAGAACTGGCAGCAGCATTGACGTCAATGCTTTGATTTGATTGGATGACCTACTTGGTCGGATCAAGCCTTTCATTCGCCATAGAAGAACTCATCTTAACCCAGTAAGTTTACAAGAGAGACTTGCAGTCACTCTCAGAGTCCTGGCATCCGGTTGCCCAGGAGACCGTTCGTGCTTCCTGTTTCCGCTTTGTCGCGCGCCACTGAACAAAGAAAAAAAAAAAAGACCTCCGCTATAAATCCGGGCACGCCGGCAAGATCTACGTCATTTTGACGTCACGATGGCGCACGCCAGCTTGGCTGCGGCGACTGTAAAATGGCTATTATGGTGCCGTCATTCACCTCTCGCAGTGTAGACAGACCTCGCGAGGCACCGCTTATCTATTCTGGGATAGGGGGGGGGGAAATGCTCTGGTTTGTTTGTATTTCTTTAAACCAATCACAACCATCCTAAGCCCCAGATGAAGCAACGGTGCCCTTGCAAAATAGACAGCGGAGATAGCGGAAGGGGACGGACGTCCGGAGCGATATTTCATCCTAGCGCTGTACATGCGTTGCGCTAACCTAATATTGATGAAACTAGTATGTAGGGCTTTTTTTTTTTCTTTTCATTTTTTCGATTAATCCGATTATGTTCTTGATTAATCATTCAGTCTATAAAAGGTTAAATAATAGGTTAAAACAATGGCATTCACAATTTCCCAAATGCCATCATAATGTCTTCAATTTGCTTGTTTTTTTCTGACTAGCAGTCTAAAAATCCTAAGACATTCAATTTATTGTCACATATGACGAAGACAAACGGCAAATCATTACATTTGAGAAGCTGGGGCCTGTTTCACAAAAGCAGAATATATAAATCCAGGATAACTGATAAAGCGAGGCTTGACCTAGTCTAATCTGAGCATCCTGGTTTGGTGCGTTTCACAAAGGCCAAGCCAGGCTGAGGAGGAGCGACTAGGTCGAGCCAGGCTGAAGTAATTCAGACAGATGCACGTTCACGGCTTTCCTCAAAAGACCGCGAGGTCGATCACAGATGTACTGATGCCAAAATGGAGAATACGCATTGTACATACTTTATACAGAGCGAGCAGCAGCTTCTTGTGGAAGTATGATGACGTGAAAAACATTATTTGTATAAAAAGAAAAGAAACACAGCCGCTGTAATGAAACAGCGAGAGAAAGCGTAGCAGACGATCGCGGACCGACTGAATGCGTAAGTAGCCTAAATATATACATTAACTGACCACTGCTCTGAACTGAAACCGTCATAATCATTCCATTCAAGGATTAGGCTACTAATCATTTGCACAAATTAACAGTTGTACTCTTTGCCTTAAAAGTAAGCAGAAGATAATGTTACTCAGGAAATTTACCATGAAGATCAATTTTCTACAATGCTAGAGTATGATGCGTAAATATCTCTTTCACTCAGTTTCTCCCTCTCTCTTTAATGAGCTAAAATATAAATTTCCTAAGTCATATTAACTTCCACTGCTTGCTTTTAATGCAAAGTGTACAACTGTTCGTTTTTGCCAATGACAAGTGACTCATTGAATGGTTTCTGTTAAGAGCAGTAGTTCATAAATGTATATTTTTAGACCATCATTCAGTCTGTCCGCTATTATCTGCCACGCATTTTCTCGCGTTTTTTTTAATCTTTTTATAGAGGACGAGTTTCCTTCTCTACATATTATATGCCTTGCTCCCTTGTATATATGAACATAGAAAATAAAGACACTGAAGAAATTGGACTCTAAAATCTAACTATAAAGATAATTAAGTGATACATTCCATGCACACTGTAAACATGAATGGAACAGAGTGATATTCATCAGTTATTTCCCCCCAGGCAAAATATAAGATCAAAAACCATTGAGGTGTCCTCTCCCTGTTGTTACATGAATGTACAGTAGCCTACATCACTAGATAGTTACTGGTCCAGTGAACTAAGACTATAATTTGGGAGGATTGTACAATTAGGATATGTTCTTCAAATTGTACAATCCTCCCAAATTATAGTCCCAGTTTACTGGACAACACAATTTGTGTGCTAAGAATGCCAAATACAATGCACATGGAAGCAGAACAAACATGATCCTTATTCTTAAAGAATTAAAAAAAAAAAAAAATCAACTAAAATAATTCAAGGTGCATTGGTCAACCATAGAAATGTACAGCATTGTATGTATTGCCCTTAGTAACAGACTTCATTTAAAACACATCTGAAATGTTATCAGCCTTTTCTAATTATCTCAACAACTGCAGTAATATATTCATCATACTTCTAACAACAATATGAACAGCAGTCTTCATACAGCAATATAACAGTAACGATGACTGTCACATGAATAATTATTAAAAAAAAAGAATGGTCACAACTTTAAATAATAACAGTACTTAAATGAACAGCAATATGCACCTGTTGTATTTTAATGCAGGCTGATAACAATAAGGTAAAACCACTGCTGGGTGAACAGAAAAGGCTCCAGGATTAATAAATCCTGGCTGTTAGCCTGGTCAGGAGCAGGCTAGCTGCACAGAATAAATCTCCATGGTGATTTATGTGCCTCCACTTTCGTGAAACCGAGTCAAGGCTAAATTCATCCAGGATAACGGGGAAATCCCGGCTTAATCCCTTATCTTGGTTTTGTGAAACAGGCCCCTGGAACCGGAGAATGTTTGGCATTTTTGCTTTTAAAAAAATGACTAAAACGTATCAAAATAGTTGATTTACTTTCTGCATATCGACACTAGTAATCCACACTAATAATCAAATAATCATCACAGCTATATTACTGCACGCAAATCACGGCATGTAGCATGGCGGCTGCATTCAAGACATCTGAATCCTTTTCAGAGCTCTACATCTAAATGACTCAAAGTTTTTGCTGCCTCGTTCAGGATGCATGGACGCCCTGATGTGCGTGTAGCGAACATGCTGCGAGTGATAAGTCTCATTATTGATGCATACTGTAAAACTTGGATGAAGACTGGAGTATGGAGCCTTTTTAATGTAGTAAAGTGCACGCATGACCCAGTAACTGTGCAGCAGTGGCGAACACTGGGCCTGCTTTGAGCATATGAATGGGTACAGTGGTGAGTCTTTCCAACAGCCTGCTAACCTAATAGATGGGAGGTCAGCCGGACGTCCTTGTGGCCCCCCACTGAGAATGGGGTGAACCCAGCTAGCATGTGGATTACTCGGCTGCTGAATAGAGGAGCGTGTACGGACGGAGGCCTCTGTTCTTTTGTGTCTCATACCCGGCCGCCCTCCTCCTCCTCGTCTCCCCACGTCTTTGTCCTTCAATCACAGCCAAGAGACCCCTTCTCTACTCGTGCTCCACTGCAAACATGTTCGTCCGACCGAATATTTCAAATGTGTAAATTATAGATGTCCCTGATGAGAGTCCTTTAATATTGGTTATCTGCCAATATTTATAATAACTTAAATGTTTAAATATTAGTGTTTTCACCGATGGCCCTATGGAATCTGTCTTTTTTTTTTTTTTTATTCGCAGTTTCGCGATTCCGTCCATGATTTTGTTATCACAGAAACTATCGGGCTCTACACTGATGCCGCCATCAGTCTGTGACTGGCCCAAGCCGGGCCCTCGTTGAAAAAAAATAGTAATAAAATAAAAGACACTTGCCACCGGGCTCAACAACTTTTCTGGGCGAAACCCTGACTATGTTTCTGAAATATTGAAATAAAAGCTGTGGCCTACTTAATCTAACACATCACATTCTCCATGAGTTACTCGATCCAAAGGCAAATAATAAAACAGCTAGCAAGTCTGGTCAGTTCAGAAAATGACATCACTTTACTGTAATGCAGCCTTCAAAACCAGGAAAGGACAATATCCAAAATATATCAATGTCGATAAAATATCGATTTAGTGCCCAAGCGAGTGCAACTATCTCCTCCACCTGGCAGTTTTTAAGATTTTAAGACTTGGTAAGGTTAATGTTCTTTGCAGTGCACTGCCTCCATCCTTACCAAACATGTCTCCTGGGGTCATGTTAATGACACGAGGGGGATCTCTCTCAAACACTCCGTTGAGAGGTGAGGAGGTGGTGAACTGGGATCTGTGTGATACACTGCCATCTGTAATATTATTCAGTGTGATGATCTGCTCTCATGTCAGCTTTTCACAATTTCTGCCCCTGATTGGTAGTGGTATGATCCCAATGGGGATCAACAGCTCAGGAGGGAGGGCTATGGTGCTGCTGTGATCATCACAGGAGCTGAGCAAGGCAGGAGTCATTTCTCCAAATCACAGAAAGTCCCAATCAGGTTTATTTTGACCCCAACCCCAATCTAATCATTTAATATTGGGTATCTGCCATTACCAAGTGTGATCTGATACCTATATTTACCTAAAATGACACATCGCTCTGTTGCTGACATGTGTGGTGTTACAGAGTGGAACTTCTTTTACCCTAATAAACTATCTTTGGCAGAGGACAGACACTGCCTTGCAGAGAGCACACAAACCCGACAACAATGACGTTATATTTTGGCCTGCCATCAAGTTACTCACAGAATCAACGTTACTTAGGGACAACTGATTTGATCTGCTGCCAGCAACGTTTATTTTAACCAGCGAATGGGACAGTCTGCACAGGCTAAAAATAAGAAGCTCCTAGCTGAATGTTTTGTATTCTTCTAATTTCTTTTTTTTTTGGAAACAAGAGAGGAAACGCAGAATTAGCACCATCTACCAGCCAAATGCTGGCAATTGGCTGGTAGATTCGCTTCACTCACCAGCCAAGAAAACAAAAGGTAATCTATTGAGTGGCTGGTAACATGTGAACATTCATTAGCCATTTGGCTGGTGGATGAAAAAGTTAATATTGAACCCTGCAAAGACAACAGATTCACTACGGTCTGAGCTTCAATCACGAGAGTCAAGCAAGCAAATATTTTTTTCCCACATTTACTCGCATCACTGGAACAAAATGCTTGCAGTATAGAGCCGGCTGTCGTTAAGGAAAGCGTGCTGCAACACTAGCAGGCTGAGGTGGACAAAACACAGTAGAGTACAGTAAAGAAACAATCAGATTTTGATCCGCTTTGTTTTAGCCCATACAATCCATTGAAATCTGTCAGAATCGGCCATGAAAGCAATCCTTAGGATCGGCTCGGGACATTCCCTACATGCAAAATCCAGCTACTGATCCACTGAACAATTCACTAAAATGTGTTACTCTGTGTTTGTACTGCTGCTACAGTACCTGTGAATGCATCTTAGGCCATAACATCACATGCTTCACTGAGGAAAACACATGCAGTAACAACCTGTGCTCAGTTCTCTTCAAATTACTTTATTTAATTCATAAATATAAAGTCTGAACAAGCCCCCCCAAACAGCACATGTCGATAGAAATCTTGTTCCGATCTAAACTAATTTAGTAACTGAATAAACTAATCGGACATCTGGCAGTACACAGTGTGCTTTCCAATTCAGAGTATTCAGAGACTTGAACACGCAACACCACCACACCATTTTGACAGTTCTTTTTTGAAGAGGAATCAAGTATCCTGCATCAATGTAAACCCAATAGTAGGGCTGGGCAATATATCAATATTATATTGATATCGAGATATGAGACTAGATATCGTTAGATTTTGAAAATCATATTATCGGGATATGGCATAAGGGTTGTCTTTTTCTGGTTTTAAAGGCTGCATTACAGTAAATTAATGTAATTTTCTTCACTTACCAGACTGTTCTAGCTGTTTTATTGTTTGCCTTTACCCACTTTGTCATTATATCCACATTATTGATGATTATTTATCTAAAATCTAATTGTGAAAACATTTTGTTAAAGCCACAATTGTCATGCCTACAATATCATCGCAATATCGACATCGAGGTATTTGGTCAGGAATATCGTGATATCTGATTTTCTCCATATCGCCCACCTCTACCCAATAGCCTATTCCTTGAATGTTTATTGCATTTGTTGCATAAAACAATTGTGGGATTGGTAATGAAATGCTACAGAACGAAGAGCAAGCATTTTTGCAAAACAAAAAAAAAGACTGAAGAGACCAAGTGAAGAGCCCCTCACTGTCAACTTCAGCCTCTTTCTCTTCAGTCAAAGCGTGTTTGAGTCACACACGACCTATAGTTAGTTACACACACTGGCACCGGGCCCTGCTCTCACTGCCACGTCGATAATTAGGATGCAAACCCATCGCCATGACAGCATTGAAGCCCAGGTGAATGGGGGTGCTAACTGAGTCAGACACTGAGTAATGGAACAAGGCAGTCGTTGAATGAATGCTTTACTTAAAACAGTGCTCTTCACCCCCTCTCTTCGGTGGAACTGCAATCATGAGACATTTATTCCTCACCCCGCCCCCGCTTCCATCCCTAAGTACCACCCCGAAAAAAAGCATCTCCTCCTGGTTGCTAGGCAACTGAAAATAAGCGTGAGAGGAGTGTGGCCATCCTTTGGCAAGGGGAAAAAGGAGGAGAAGGATAGAAGGGAGGTAGGAGGTGTAGGAGAAGGTCAGTCTTTTAGAGAAGACCACGCTGAGATACTCAACAAGACTGGATGTTGGCACAAGTGTGTTTAAAATGAGATGAGAAGAGGTGAGAGACAAAAAAAATCTGAACATCACAAAGAACCAAACTGTTCCATGTTCACGTTTGCCGTCTAGCCGGTGTGTCATTAGCTAGCCTACATCTCATCCCGTCTTTGACTTTTGTTACAAAGACTGAGCACTCTTTAGCATCAATCACAGACATTTTAAAGAAATGATAATAAGTGGGTACACATGTGAACATATTCCAAGAAAGAATAAGGGAAGAACAGACATTTTGCTTTGCTTAGGCCATTGTGTCTCACGCCTCCTAAAATTCACCAGTCTGTTTAGCATTTATAGATTTTAGGAAAAGGTCAGGATCTCAAAATCATGGCTGGTTGGTTTCTCCCCCTCCCCCCTGAAAAACGTTTCTGTTGAGAGTTGACAAACCGCCCAGTCAGAAGCATATTTGCTGGTGGTGGTCAGATTTAGCATTTAAATGGCGGTCATTTCCTGATGTGATGAGAACGAATTTACAGCACTCAAAGCCAGCTGGTGTAAAAAATAAAAATAAGAAAAGAACTGTGGCCACCACATCCTCTATGCAGACAACAGCAGGGATTGGCAGTTTTTTGAGAACCAGACAATCATCACCCCCCGCCCCCGTTTGCCTTTCAGAGGAACCAGACTCACAAAAGGAAGGTCGGCGAGGCTTTGATTACCTCCACTGGGTCACAACTCAAACGCAGCGGCATCACTCAGCTAACTGGGTCAGGAACGCTGGGGCTGCCACTGCTGACACCAACTGGTCAAAATGGGGAACTGGGTTTCTCCAGCCACCCAGAGCTGCCATTACTAGTCCACTAATGCATGGCCAACCAATGAAATCAAATTAATTACAGTCTACTGGTCTGACTCAGAGACACTTTGATATGAATGTCAGAACAATAAACAAAAACTGGATCAAATTTACTATTACAACTGAAACCAATGTCCTTTTCAGAAATGTGCTTTGTGTGCTTTAACAGCAATTGAATTGCATTAGTGTATGTTGGGCCTGACAAAACATTCCTGCACCATCAATAAATGGCTCCAAAGACAGAAACCCACTGAAGTGAATGCACAAAGAAAAAAAACTTAAGAGACAGGAGCAGTGGGCAGTCACTTCTTCTTCAGTTATTTCTTTGTAATCTGAAAAGGTCCAGGCCAGGCAAGCTAAGCAGTCAGGGATGGATAATGCAGGAAGGATGGATTCATTTCTTTTAAATCTCTAGCGTAGACACATTTGCCGAAGCACATAATCTGTTTTTCCAGCAGTGTCCTGCTTCAGACTCACACGGGAAAGAGAAAATTCTCTTCCTCATGGTTTATTGGCTGTAACGTTCAGCACAGCCAGAGCTTGTATTGTGTTCTTTCACCACATGCCCAAACTCCACCTTCTGGCATAGACGGTCCAACCTCCAGTGGCAGTGAACAGATTGGCACCTGCGCAAAGCACTGTTAGTCAACAGCCTCTGACGACATGCCAAATTTGATTTTGTAATGTGTGTCCTTACACCCATTCACACCTGGGAGTGTCCAGTACAACCAGTGCTTCCCTGCTGCCACTAACCAGTTCCACTTGCACAACTAGAGTTTTGATGCTCACACTCGCAGTCAGAAATACTTTTCTCTGCCTGTTGCGATACTATCTAACTACTACTAACTGATTGACCGATTTTTTCTTGAGTAAATGTTGTGCTGCATTTTGCTATTTTAACGGTATAATGTACCCTTCCCTTTTCCTTCTGTATATTCCCTCTGTTCTACTATGAACAACATATTGAACCAAAAGACTCGTGATGTACTGGACCAGTATATTGGACTGCAGCGTTGCTCACGTTAAAGTGCATAGAGCCCGAGGGAATGCCAACCATTCTGGACTAGAAGTGTAGTAGGATTTCCCTACAGATAGACATGAAATTACATACACCAAAAGGCCTTTACAATGTCCTATATTGTGACTACGAGACTAAGTTTGACAGAGGATGGAGACAGTACCTGAAGCAAACAGAAAGTGTAAAACCACCAGCCACAGCACAGAAAATACAAGTCAAAGATGTAATCTATTAGAAAACTTAATTGGTCCTAATTGTGATAAATGTAACAGAACATACCTGATGAGTGCTTCAAGCAGACTGTGTCTGGTTTTAGCCAGGTTCATTTTTGTCATAGTTTTTGTATCGATTCAAATTGGTGCAGGCAGTCAAATCTGGAGAATCATAAATGCATTGAAATACAGGCAACTGGAAAGGTAATTTATCAAACTGTCTTTGTATGCAAAGTAGAAAACCAGGATGAGGAAGACAGGGTGGTGAAATAACCACCTGGCCGTGGCTGTTTGCTTTGTTTGATTAACTAATCTATTTGGCATGATGTAACCAACCATTGCGCAGACTTTGTTTTCCTATTGGTTACTAGGGCCATCACTTGAAGTCAGTGTTCTGCTGTAGCGGGACTACAAAAGGTTATGCTTTCATTATTTCATTTTCAGGTACAGAACAGCCGATCCCCGGCTTCTTTGTCAAAAGTCCCATAGTAACTTAAAAACTGTGAAAGACATTGCCACAACCACAAATGTTTCTGTGAATGATAAGTGTAAGATGTACGCTGCTGGCCAATTTGGTAGCAAGTCATCATCTTCTGTATCTTATCTTCTGGAAGTCTCATCTGTTCTAATAAAAAACAACTATGTCCTGCAGACAGAGGCTAGTTTCTTGAACTGCTTATAAGACTAAAATCTACTGCGTAAAAACACTTGTTGACTGCATTGTGGGCATTGTTGATGAGTTGGTCTATTTCACAAGGCATTCAATTTTAAGGAAAACAAAATCAAATTAGCTGGTCTGTTTCCATTTACTAAAAACACAACACGCTCAGATGACTCTGATGGTACCAACTATAAGAAATATTCCACTTACTTAGCTACAGCCCCTTTTGCACAGTCTACATCCAACATCGCATCGTGACTTTGCGTAAACATACATGCCACTTTCCTAAAGCCAAATGTATGTGTGATCTGTGCGCATTTTGAGCTATCCATGTGTATGTCTACGGTGTATACAGCGGATGTAAACATACATACCACCCTAAACCGCCATACACACCACGTGGCGTCGCCGTGTGTGGTTTAGGGCGGTTTAGGGAAAGAACAAGGCTTTAGTAACACTAAAAAAAACGACAAAACCACAATGGTGACCAACGTCACACACTTAGGAAAACAATAAACGGTTGGGTTTAGGAAAAGAACATTGGGGAAGGCTTTATTTAAAAAAAAAGAAGATATATATCTATATAGATATATATCTATATATATCCATCTATATCTATATATATATATATATATATATATATATATATATATATATATATATATATATATATAAATAAAAGCCCTGTGTTTTACCCATCCGCCACCCCAACCAACCTCCGTCCTTTCATACTACTCGCTACAGCGATAATTCACATGTAATGTAGGTCAATGGAGGCCAAACGGCATTGATAAACACGCTAAAAAACGATTATGCGTCTTGATAACGCGCCAAAATGGCATACTTCTTATAAGTTTCTAAGTCTCCAAGCTTATCCTTATTGCTCTCATTCTTCACAACTGCTTTAGATTTAGTGAGGGGAAGACATTTACACAGGCTTTTACCTGGATTCACCTCGTCACTGAACTTAACCAGCAGAGTGTCTTTGACATTCTGTACAGTCAGGGTGCCTACATAGCATTCTTCGGCCTTTCACTCACTTGGCTAGAGCCCTTACAGGCATGGTGGGTCAGATATTAGGGAGCCAGCTGTGAGGGCTTTGGAGTGTTTGCTTTGAATTACCACTTTGGGTGCTTCAAGGTGCAAATGTCTAAAGGGTGATCCAGGCCTTCTGATGTGGATGTTCTCAATGGGTACAGATGATTGAATGCAGACAGAAAGTGGATGAAAAACAGAGTTTCATTATGACTTTTTTTTTTCCAGGCAGGGCAGCCTGGCCTGTCGAAGGTAGGGCAAACATTTCTGGCTGAGATCATGTTACCAAAGCAGTGCACAGGTTCTAAATAAAGGTTCCTGACCAGTCTGATCTGGCTTTGTGGTGAATATGTGCTGTGTCTCTCTGTGTGTGTCATACTGTATCTCTCAAGCTAACTCAGAGGGTTTCCTTATGTCCTTTCATTTTTAGACTTGTGTACTGCACCTTGATTTGGGATTGGATTGTAACACTTCAGTCAGTGTGGAAATATTTGTCATACTACACTGTGACATGTCAAAAAAGTATGCCTATAGTTTCCTGGGTTATTTGTGTATTTTTGAAAGACCATTCCTTGTGATGATCATGTACTTTATGTAGAAGCGTCACTGACCCATCCCAGACTGACAATGTTGGAATCTTTTTGCACTTCTAGCCTTTCTCACCACTGAGTCAGTATGCGGCGCCCAGGCCAGACCCTCGGTGTTGTGGACACCAAGGTACTCGAAGCTGTCCACCCTCTTCACCGAGACCCGTTGATATTAAGAAGGGTGTAGGTCCTTCCCTGCTTCTTCCAAAATCCCACTATCATCTCTTTAGTCTTGCTGACATCCATGAGTAGTTTGTTGCCATGACACCAGCGGGTCAGGTCCTCTACATTTGCTGTCTGTGATCAGGCCCACCACAGCTGTGTCGTCGGCAAACTAGATGATGTTGTTGGAGTTGAAAGTGGCTACACAGTGGTGTGTGTGTGTGTACAGGAAGTACAGCAGGGGGCTCAAAACACAGCCCTGGGGTGCTCCGGTGTTAAGAAAGAGGGTGGAAGAGGTGTGTCCGCACACCATCACCCTGACTGTCAGGAAGTCAAGAATCCACATGCACAGTGAGGTGTTTGATCCCAGGTCCTTGAGCTTTGTAACGAGCCTGGAGGGAACTGTGGCGTTAAACGCTAAACTGTTGTCAATGAACAGTAGAGCTGGGGGTAAACGATTATTTATTAAACAATTAATCGGGCGATTATTTTATCGATTAGTCGACTAATCTAACGACTAATTGGACGATTAATATAACGATTATTTTTCTGTTGCTCGATTAATAAAAACCATAATGTATCTCAAATAAATACCAAAAAATTCTTAATAATATATTTTATTAAACAATTTTGCACAGCAAAAAATCTTCTGCTTTACACAAAATAAAATAATTATTTTACTGTTATACAAAATGAAAGGCCAGCCTGTTTACTCTTTTACAGTACCAACATAACTCTCTTGTTCAAAAAAATCAAGTTGTAGTGCAAAAAAGAAAAACACTGTGCAGTGCACAGTACAGACATTCCTTGGATTGTTTAACACAATATAACAGTCCCAACATAAAACCTGATGCATAATCAAACTGACTCTCTTAACTGCTATTCTGTAGGTTTACATGCTAATGCAGCTGTGCACTTTGGTGGTGCTAGGCTAACCAACGCATCTTAGCTCTCTGTGCAGTTTGTTCGTGCTAGGTTAGTAGCTAACGTTCACGTTAGCTAACGTTAGCTACTATAGATAGCTGTGTTCTGCAGCTGTAAGCTAGCTACCATTCAAGCCAACATTAGATGATAACTAACGTTAGCTAAACACAGCTGCCTAGGCGCCAGTAGCTAGCTAACGTTAACGTTAGCTACTAACCTAGCACGAACAAACTGCACAGAGAGCTAAGATAGTTAGCTAGCACCACCTAAGTGCGCAGGCTACACAACACACTACACAAACATGAAATTAATTTAGCTAACGTTAGTACTTGGGACTATATTTTAAGTATTCCCATACCCTCGATGATTAAGGGCGAGCTGTTTTTTTAGGACTTCTTCTTTTCATGGGGCTTTTTGCAGGGCTTTGTTGGGAATTCTGTGAGGAGGTTGCTGTTTCCTGCAATGTTTTGGTCTCCCACATATGTGTGTGGCGAAGCGTCGACGCAAAAATACGACGTCGACGTAATTTTGACGTCAATGCGTCGACATCATCGACGCGTCGCTGCAGGCCTAATGAACAGCACTCTTCCATTGTAATTTGACTGAAGTTAGTGAGTAATTCATCACTGTCAAATGTTGTCCTCAGGGCTCAGTCTCCCTGTGGACCTCATCAAAAAACATTTTACACTGATATTCAACAACCACATAGGAAGATATTAATTACAAGAGGTCTCTCTTCTACTGTTATTAAAGCTATTGCCACGTAAGGTGTGTATTCCTGCAACAGGACCAGGCAAGTTATCTGGGGGATGCCAAAAGTCATTTTGGGAAATGCAAGAAACTACTAACTTAATTAAAAATGGAGGAGGCAAGTTAGGAGAAAGGGGCTGACGTAATAAACAGCTAATAGTTTTGAGGGGGGGATCCTGCAGTTCATAGATCAAGTAAAGGGGAACAAAGAAAAGAAAATTGTAATATATACTGGCGTTAATGAGGAAGAGGAAGTGAAAGTATGTCATGAATGTAACACTCTCAGTTTAAGATCTGTAACGTAAGGTCAGCCGGGACAGGATCCAGACGTAGCTGTGGCTTTTCAGGTCCACCCAGCATTTCACTATGAAATTACCGGTGATAACATTTGCAGCAGAAAGTGATTACCTGCACGCCATTAGTCAAAGCTGATTTGGGTTGCAAATGCTGAAACTATACACAGCCAAGGTCGAAAACTCCATTTTGCTCTAATGATGTGGCAGCATGGAAATATCGCAGTATATCTAATAATGCATATTCGTCCATCCTAATCTACATACGCATTACACAGTTCAGAAATGCAAAATGGGGCATATCAGCACAGCAGTAACCAAGGGTTCATTTGATTATGAAAATCGGATGTTGTTGTACATAGTGTCAATAATTGACATTTTGACTCACCAGAAAATTGGCCTCTCAAAAGACATTTCTACCATCTAAAATACCTCATTCATTCAAAACGTACGACTACAATGGATGAAGTTTGCAATTTACCGTAAACTGAAGAAGGAATCTTTTAGTAAAACGTACTATTTGAAAGGTTTGACAACAAATTTAATCAAGACATTAACATATAACTGCCTCCGAAACATTTCAGCATGTGTATTGGGTGATCAGCTGATGTTTTTCCCCACATCTATTATATCTATTATATACTCAGCAGAAAGTAATGTCAGTCTCTGCCTGGTTGACAGAATTAAGATGGTTTTATAGGATGCCATAAGCACAGTTTAGGGGTAAGGATTTAAAAAAAAGAATAACTGTGATAAAAGAGTAGTCACAATATTTACCAAATTAAAAAAAAGTACAATTTTAGCCATAATCAAGAAGTAATACACAAAATAATAGGGGTTATTATAATTCCAGGGCTAAGAAATGGTATGTTTTTCCTCCAAAGACTTCTATTGCTTGGAAATGGCTAATGATAATAAGGGTGTAAGATGTTAAAAGATTAGGTAATATAATCATAACTCAAGAACACAGCAATATGTATCAAGGTTTGGAGCAATTTCTAGTAACTTTTGAAGGTATAGAAATGATTTAAAAAAAAATCATCTCCCATGCTCTCCCAGACTTATGTAGAAGGTCTGTTGTTTGTCAAACTGCCAATTCAGAAGGCGCCGGCAGTATACACACTGTACATTAACACTCTTCCTGTGCAAGAAGGGACACGGTGAGAGTCAGCAGCACGAATGCCACATTAAACCTGACACATAAACCTCCAACGCCTAGTGTATGCTTTTGGTTATGACTGTTCAGTTCCAACACATACATACACTACCATTAAGACTTCTCAAGTAGCCTATGTGTGCTCTCCTGTCCTCTCTAGTTCGAGCCAACTGGCTTTCTGAAAGAGCACATTCTTCCATCTGCTGCTCAGCACCACACAGTCACAGGAGACTCATCACTTGCTGCTGTGAGAGCAAGGCGACACATAATGCCAACTAGACCACTGAGCCGACATTGAATGCCCAGCAGTGGTAAACACTTGAGGTCCACAAGGCTAACAAGCAGTGGTAAACTTGGGATCTAAGTAAGGGCTTATATTTTTGTTAAAGATTGCTTAAAAATGCTACCCTATAGAGGGGGTTTACTCTCCGGTTAGAACTGAGAAAACTTGGCAAACCGACAGCATGAAGTACTAACACCGGGACACGGTTGACATTGTAAACGCTGTAGTATACCAGATAAGAGATATTGCATTGACTCATGAAGGAGACCGTTAAAAACAATACAACGCTCTGCTCTCTTGAGTTGGCTTATGGTGCTTGGCAAGGAAAACTAAAACTACAGGGTAGCTCGGAACATCTTACTGATGCTCCACTGTGCATTTCACATTAGCCACGCATGTTTGCAATGCATGAGGATTTCCATTTAAACTTGGCTAAATGGTAGCCACTGATCCTGCTAGCTAACTGCTAACAATATTTGGCTAACGTTTGCAAAACATGAAACAAACTTTTTTTTCTAAAGAGGAGGCACTAGTGAATGGCAGCGTCTAGGGAATCGTTAAAGCAACGTGTGTGTATGAGCTTACCTCAATTTCTGTACGTGCGAAAGCCAGTTAAATCCTTATTCGTAGCTAGCATTTCTTCCACCACCAGTTCAACATGTGTCTAGTATCCAGCAGCAGCGGACAGTGTGTGTAGACGTGTCTGCAAACGGGGCTGGCTAGCTAACGTTAGCTTCACAGTTACCAGTTAGCCACCGGCTCGCTAACCTGGACAGTTAGCTCCCGCCGCCTCAAGATGTCGCTGAATTTCCTGTCAAGGCAAGTTCAATATGCAGCCACTCAAAACGGATCATATAATAATAATAATAATGATATAGTTTTGCTATATAATAAACGAAAAATACATAAATGCACGCAGGTTAAGATTGCGAGACGAGCGAGTGGTCAACTGTCAATGTGTAACTGTCATCTCCTACTGCGCATGCGTTGTTTTTCTGTACTTTAGAGTAAACCGCAGACCAACACCTGCTGACCCTCTTCTTCGTCACACAGGGGAAATATTTTAATAAACCTCAATGATGCATCAAAAAAATGTTTGCTATTGCAGATAAAGAGTGCCATGTCATGTCAAAACATGTCATACCACAGTTATGAATTGTTTTGATATTTCATCAGTTGGATTTATGATACAACTAATGCCATCACTTATTTTAAAAGCAATGGCACTATAATGCCTTTAAAATGTCTTAATCATTAATAAAACCCCAAATCTGCAGTTCATAGCTTTAAAAACAGGGATCAGCACTAATTTACATGTAGTGTTCTCATCATCCTTTGACTCTATAAATGAAAACATAAAACCACACAGAGGAAGTCTTGTTTTCTAAAAGTTTTTCATCCAGGTATTTTTAGAAGGTTCTACTTGCTAATTATGAGCACTCCTGATACATGCTTTTGCAAAAGCGTAATTCGGTGTTAAATTATACGAGTCAAAGCGTCCTCCATCATATGATCTATATTTTGATTTCACTGTTGATGCCCTTCATTGATATTAGCGCAACGAGAGACTGTACATCTAAGGATTGCAGAGTACACAGACGTCAGTCATATCAAACTAAAATTTATCTGCTGGATGCAGTTTTTTTTTGGACAAAATTCAGTGAAATAACCCTAACTTAAAGTGTTTCATATTACACCTTGAGTTTGAATTTTTTTTTTTCATTTCTGCATCATAAGGGTATCAGAAATTATGAGTGAGTCAGTAAATAGAAAATTTGTCATTTAATGCAACATAATTGTGACTGAATTACAATTAATCTCATGGAAATAAATCACCAAACTGACAGACAGGATGTTTCATACAGGTATATATTACAATGTGCCTTGTTATATAATACAGACAGGTTCTGTTTTTTTTTAAAAATAAAAATAAGCACTGGAGGAGAATGTGATACGTTTTGATTTTATTGTAAATTGGACATTATGCACATTACTTAGCGACTGATGACTTGTTAATTAAGCTTGTTAAGTGGTCACAGAACTCACTGCGTTGAGTGAGAGTTCAGACGATATCAAGTCAAAAAGGCAATTTAGCCAGGAGCGCTGCGAGCTTGAGATCTCTCACATACAGGACAAACTGTGAGGGAAGTACCAAAATGAGGGAACAAGAACATTGAGAGGCTGACAGTGGTGACTGTTTGTACCAAAGATACCATTCAATGAACACAAAGAAGTTTTTTGTTTTTTTTTTTCCCCTTCCATTGACCATATCGGGACATTAACCGTGAAGGGAGTCATTCTTTACAGCCAAAATATCTGAGCTCTTTTGTAAATGCAGACAAAATTCTCCCAAAAATTAATTTGTTTTACCATCATCACCGCAAATTCAAACCGTTTTTCAGCAGGTCAAATAAAAAGGCGTGGTCTCACTAACAATAAATATTGCACACGTGATATTGTATTTTATAAGGATGTTTTTGCATACAAGTGTTCGCCCCCTTTTCCTATGTCTTGTTAATATTTCCTCAAGTTATATCTCTCCAAATGCGATTATCGTCATATCATAGATACAATATACAGAGGAGTTAACAGTGTCTGTATAAAAACAAAATAACATCAATAAAAGTAGACATCCAATGTGTAACGTGACATCTGGCTGTGAGACCAAAAACCTTTCTTTGTCCCAGTTTCTCTAATTTCTGTACAAAGACGATACAACTATCCAGTCATGCAACGTTGTTTGGGAGGAGGAGGGGGAGGGCGTTGTCTGTTATGTTCTTTGCGGTTTTTAAGCATTCTGCATCTCCTTGCCAATCTTGTAGCTCAGGATCTTGTTCCAATCGATTTTGGTGCGCGTCACAGGAAGTTGGCGGCGTAAGGCTTTGAAGGTAGTGTCCGACATGGTCTGGTAATTCTCGTTTATGGCCGTCTGGAAGGAATCACACAAAGATGGAGAGAGGAAGGTTGAGAATTATAATCAGTAAAATAGATTTAAGAAATCATTTAAATGCATTTTAATTATAATTTCAAGTGAAAAGTCTGGTTGTTGTGTAATCAACATGGAAACCATGATGAACTAAAACATTAAAGTGCTCATTTTATGCTTTCTGGCTTTTTCCCCTTCCCTTTATTGTGTTATATCTTTTTTTGTGCATGCAATAGGCTTCTAAAGTGAAAAAGCCCAAAGTCCACCCCAAAGGGACTTACCATCTCCAACAGAAAACACTGTTCACAAACTGCTCCAAACAGCTCTATTGTAGTCCAGCCTTTACTTCAGAGACAAACGTGGTCACTTTGTAACACACGTTATAATGCTCACCTAGCTGCTAGCATGACACGCCCTCATACTCTGCTTCTGACTGGCTAGTAGTCCTTACCTAGCTACTGCGCATGTGTGACTCCCAACAAAGATGGAACAGAAGTGTGATGTCTCACTCTGTAGCTAAAACAGAGCGCTCAACACACAGGGTGAAAAGAGGAGCTGCAGCAATGTGCAGTACAACAAAAATATGATGTTTTTTGAAAATTAAACCATGTAAACCTATTCTGATATAACCTCTAAATACACTTATGAACCTGAAAATGAGCATAATGAGCACTTTAATAACTTTTTTTTGGTTTGGTTTTTAAGATAAGATTAAAAAATATCACAATTTATGTATCCTTTTTTTCCTTCAAATGAATGGATGGCCATGAACGTGCTCCTCTATTTAAATACAACATCCAAATTCCTTAGTATGACTCAGCTTTCGATTCGTCTTAGCCTAAAAACTTGACATCATGAGGAACATCCTGTGATGGATGTTTTCAGTGTGAAAATAAAAGGATTTTATTATTTGATCCTGACAAGAGTACAACATGAGCTCTTCACAAGGTCTCATTTTAAGCCAATTGCACGTCGTACAAAAACTGATAAATCAGTAAAACAAAGTTTCAGTGTGTGAAAGAGTGAGAACCTTTAATCCTTTTCATGTACATCGATGTATTTTCCCGCAACAACCAGCCTGTTATCCGCATTTTTCACAGAATATCTGATTTTCATCTTTACGTACCTGATAGTCATTCTCTGCAGCCTCCATGATCTTAACAAACTCCTTTGCAGTTGAAGCCTCACTCTAAAAGATGATAAGACACACAATTAATAAAAATAAAACACAGCATTTTGAAGTAAAACCAGAATTGGGATGGATTTGATTATAGACGTACAGTCACCATGAATGAACAAAACCTATAGTAAAAATATGTTCAATATCTGAGATGTTATCAGTCATATCTGAGATGACTTGAATGGAATTTGCGGACTGCTGTAGCCTATATTTGAGGTCAGGGTCTCTGTAGTTTGAGCTCTGGTCACAGCACGTCACATTTCCTCGTCTGTCTGGGTGCACGTACAAAAAACGTGTTCAGTTATACTCACAGAAATTGACATGGACTCCTGGACCTCTTTGTGGCTCACCAGCTGAACGTTGCCATCTTCATAGTAATGGACCTGGAACAATTAAAGTGTTAGTTTCTCTTTATTGGGTACATAAAATTCATTCTGCAAATCTAAAACAATAAAAATTAAATGTAGAAAAGGAGCAATACAAGCGGTGTGGGTGACAACGAAATCCCAAGAGGTCTATAAAAAAACACTCCAGAAGATACTAAAGCAATAATATCAAGGTGACAAACAGACTGGCGAATTATGTACCTGTAACCCCCGGCAATGTGTAAAAAGAGTGTGACAAATATGATCCTAAATTGACCAAAATGAACAAGCTTTTTTATCTACAGTATCTCACAAAAGTGAGTGCACCCCTCTCATTTTTGTAAATATTTCATTATATCTTTTCGTGGGACAACACTGAAGAAATGACACATTGCTACAATGTAAAGTAGTAAGTGTACAGCTTGTATAACAGTGTAAATGTGCTGTGCCCTCAAAATAACTCAACACACAGCCATTAATGTCTAAACCGCTGACAACAAAAGTGAGTACACCCCTAAGTGAAAATGTCCCAATTGGGACCCAGAGTGTCAATATTTTGTTTGGCCACCATTATTTTCCAGCACTGCCTTAACCCTCTTGGGCATGGAGTTCACCAGAGCTTCACAGGTTGCCACAGGAATCCTCTTCCACTCCTCAATGACGACATCACGGAGCTGGTGGATGTTAGAGACCTTGTGCTGCTCCACCTTCCGTTTGAGGATGCCCCACAGATGCTCAATAGGGTTTAGGTCTGGAGACATGCTTGGCCAGTCCATCAGTAAGGCAGTGGTCGTCTTGAAAGTGTGTTTGGGGTCGTTATCATGTTGGAATACTGCCCTGCGGCCCAGTCTCCGAAGGGAGGGGATCGCGCTCTGTTTCAGTATGTCACACTACATGTTGGCGTTCATGGTTCCCTCAATGAACTGTAGCTCCCCAGTGCCGGCAGCACTCATGCAGCCCCAGACCATGACACTCCCACCACCATGTTTGACTGTAGGCAAGAGACACTTGTCTTTGTACTCCTCACCTGGTTGCCGCCACACACGCTTGACACCATCTGAACCAAATTAGTTTATCTTGGTCTCATCAGACCACAGGACATGGTTCCAGTAATCCATGTCCTTAGTCTGCTTGTCTTCAGCAAACTGTTTGCGGGCTTTCTTGTGCATCATCTTTAGAAGAGGCTTCCTTCTGGGACGACAGCCATGTAGACCAATGTGATGCAGTGTGCGGCGTATGGTCTGAGCACTGACAGGCTGACCCCCCCACCCCTTCAAACTCGGCAGCAATGCTGGCAGCACTGGTACGTCTATTTCCCAAAGACGACCTCTGGATATGATGCTGAGCACGCACACTCAACTTCTTTGGTCGACCATGGCGAGGCCTGTTCTGAGTGGAACCTGTCCTGTTTTTTTCAGATCCTCAGAGAGTTCTTTGCCATGAGGTGCATGTTGAACTTCCAGTGACCAGTATGAGAGAGTGTGAGAGCGATAACACCAAATTTAACACACCTGCTCCCCATTCACACCTGAGACCTTGTAACACTAACGACTCACATGACATCAGGGAGGGAAAATGGCCAATTGGGCCCAATTGGGACATTTTCACTTAGGGGTGTACTCACTTTTGTTGCCAGCGGTTTAGACATTAATGGCTGTGTGTTGAGTTATTTTTGAGGGGACAGCACATTTACACTGTTATACAAGCTGTACACTCACTACTTTACATTGTAGCAACGTGTCATTTCTTCAGTGTTGCCCCACGAAAAGATATAATGAAATATCTACAAAAAGGTGAGGGGTGTACTCACTTTTGTGAGTTACTGTAGGTGTGGACTGACGATGTGTTGAAAACACTTGATAGTAAAGCATGTATGTAATCTGAACACACACACACACACACAAACACACACACAGTTCGAAACCATTCCCTCATTCACTATTCCATATAGTGTTTATTAAATAGTGAACTATATATTTGTGTAACGGAAGCGTGCGCGCCCAGCATCACGTACAAAACAAAAATACCTCTTATACGTTCCTGAAACAAACCGAGCACTCAGGAGGATAGTAAAAAGGTTGTATGCATGCTGCATGTTACATTTCCACTGTTGAGAAATTAAGGCATGCTCCATTTTTCCTTTTCAGTTTTCACAGGGTGCTTCTGCTCCTTCTTCTCCTCCTCCGGGAAAACACGACTGCGTTGCATTGTGGTACACGGGAGTAAAATGAAGGGTATATCGTATGTACACTCAACTTAGCTGTGCATTGTGGGTTTTTATAGTGGACTATATAGTGAATGAAATTAACCCGGAGAATTCGAACACCACTACAAAATGGTGAACACGCTATATAGTGCATTTCCGTGATAGGGAATGGTTTCGAACCACAGCTACGCAGTACCCCACACACACACACACACACACACACACACACCTCTTTAAAGAGTGGAAGAATTGAACCAAAATACCTGGATTTTCATGATTCCTGCCACTTGAGTGGAGGAGGGGGAGACAGTAAATTTCCATTCTGACCTCCAGCGTCCGTTCCTGTGCAAAGAGGAGGACAACCAGACTTTAACCACTCTTTGCATATTCTAATACCATAACGTATGACAATGTGACAAAAATTAGAGAAGTTGTCAAAAAAAAAAAAACTACCCCAACTGAACCTGCAACTGTGCTGAACTTCGCCTTGCTAATAAGCTACATGTCTGCTGCAGGAAACACATATTTACCACGCTTTTGTCAGTTGAGAAGATCTAGAAGCGAGACGTTATCTTGAGTTTTGTAAAGATCCAAAGAGAGATAAGAAACAGGGTGTTCTCATATATCATGGTATATTCAACATTATCAGTTAAGTTGATGCTACTTAGATTTTCTTAAACGTATCTATTGTAATATACAGACAGATGACAAATTAAAAGAAAAAACCTGAATAAATGAGTAAAGAAACCAAACCAGATGCATCCATAGAAGACATAAGGGGTTCACTGAATGGTTTGAAGAGCATGAAAATGGTATGAATCATAAGTTCTGGCCTTCACACTAACTACATGGACAAACATAGTCTCTACCACCATCAGCAAAACCCCAAAGAAGGAATATCTTTTGGAATAAATGTGTTTCAATCCTCCAGCAGAGTTCCAGACAATTAGAGCATCTATTACATTTTGGCCCAACACCTTACTCATCCACCTTCCTTTAATTTGTCACTAATCCATAGTCATCATCATCACATAACACAAAGGCAGTATTAGCATCAATTCAGACATTTCTAAAGCGCTTCTCATGGTGAACTCATTCATTCCCTCTTAAGTTAACCTAGAGAATATCCCTGTCCTGGAACTAATACATTAGCATCATGTGACTATTATTAAATGCCTGCTTGCAGCTAGCATCATCTGATATGAAAGAGACTTTTATCATGTATTAATGTTTCAAGAATAGCCGTTTTTTGTTTTGTTTCATAATGTCATTGTATGACACCAAATCTGATCCCATAAAATGGTTGAATTCAAGTAACACATTTTTGATTTCATATTTGAATTCCAGCTGTTAGATATTCTTGTTTTTTATGTGCACAATGTGTTTTCCCTGGGTTTGTCGAAGACTTAAGGCATTTACAGACCAACCAGCCGGCCGACCGTTGGCAGAAAAGGTAGTTTGACTGATCAGTCTCCCCGAGTTGGTCAAAAAAAAAACACACCAAAGCGACGAGACGTGATACGTCTCCATAACAGCAGGCGGCGCTAATCTGTATTGTGGCCCAAAAAAAAAGAAAAACAGCAGCTGATTGGACGAACGCGTCACATGGATCTGGCTGCTGCTTCCGCCATGCAGTTGTTGAATGTGTCTTCATTTCAGATCGACAAAGGTCAGTTTAAAAGATTTTCGTCAGATTTTGAGAGGCTTAGTCACGCTCATCATTTCCGGGTGAGTCCCGACTGCCCTGTCTCCGACTGAACACATCAGGTCGGCCGACAGCTCCTCCAACGGACGACGGCACGGAACACACCGAACAGACTCGAGTCACTGACTTCGCCAGACTGTCCAACGGCCGATTATCGGCCCGGTGTGTAACTGGTTTTAGGTGCGCATATTTGGCAGATGAGTTTAGGGGTCTTTCCTTAAAAAAAAGTGATGTTTTTCAATAAAAAAAAAAAAATGCAATTTGACATAGCTTTGGATCGTTATTATATTATATATATTATTATATCGTTGTCTAAAACGTTGGAAAAGCTAGAGCAGATAATAATAACACTCAAAAAACTTAAGGACAAAACTTGCTAAAGAAGTCCAACTACAATCATTAGATCTGAGAAAAGTCTTTTAGTTAGTTTGATGCAAAAAAAAAAAAAAAAACTGTTTTTAACTTATAATGGTAGGGAAAACCCTGCACATTATACACCTTGAATCAAAAATTGAAGAGGAAAAATATAGTGTCTTAAAGTGCTCATATTATGCTCATGTTCAGGTTCATAATTGTATTTAGAGGTTATATCAGAATAGGTTTACATGGTTTAATTTTCAAAAAACACCATATTTTTATTGTACTGCACATTGCTGCAGCTCCTCTTTTCACCCTGTGTGTTGAGCTCTCTGTTTTAGCTACAGAGTGAGGCATCTCACTTCTGTTCCATCTTTGTTGGGAGTCACACATGCGCAGTAGCTAGGTAAGGACTACTAGCCAGTCAGAAGCAGAGTTGGGCGGGGCCTGACAAGCAAGCTAGTGTGATCCAAAACAAACCCGCGGGTGCGATTCCGAAACACAGGCAGAACAACCCGAACCAGCTTTGCTGAAGCAAGACGTTTCAGAGTGGTAAGTTATTTAAATGTTAACAAATTAGTCTTTCATACGTAACGTTTTAATTCTGCACTGTCTCCTGGACATGGCAATACAACTGAGCTCTTGGGGCCTTGTTCTAACTAGCTTGGTCTGAGATGTGCCACGCTAGCAGCTAGGTGAGCATTATAATGTGTGTTACAAAGTGACCACGTTTGTCTCTGAAGTAAAGGCTGGACTACAACAGAGCTGTTTGGAGCAGTTTGTGAACAGTGTTTTCTGTTGGAGATGGTAAGTCCCTTTGGGGTGGACTTTGAGCTTTTTCACTTTGTAAACCTATAACATGCACAAAAAAGATATATAACACAATAAAGGAAAGGGAAAGAAAGTATATTATGAGCACTTTAATTTCAGTTATATTTCCTCATCTTATAACAGATCTGCCCCAACAGGTTCCTCATGGTAGTACACACTAGAGCTTAGATCGGCCCAAAAAATCAAGCCCGAACCTGCCCGAGCACGTTGCGTCCGAGACCAGCCCGGCCCGACACATTAACTGTAATTATGAGCCCGAGCCCGATTTAAACCCGACAATTTTTTAATACGTGGGCCGTTATAACTGACGTTCAACTACAATTCAGAGTTGTTTGAACTACAGAAATCTGTTTAGAATAATACAACAAGGACGAAGCCTGTAAACTGCGCTGTTTGTTTAGAATGGAACGGATCGCAAGTGGATCTGAATGAAGAAACGTAAAAAAAAAAGAAACAATGATGAACAACATATTGTTGTCACTGCCCACGACTTGTTTAAACTGCTTCCATACCTCCGACTTTCCTCCACACTTGCTCAAAGTTAATTCTCCTGTTTTTCTTTTTTTCTTTACATCTTCAAGCTCCCGGTGTGATGCGTGCGAGAGGAGGAGACTCCGCGCATGACACATGCTGCATTTTGTAACTGCAGCCTAACTTTTGTACACATTTGTTACTTTTATATAGCCTATATATATATATATATTTATAATATTTCTGATTATGGCATAGCTTTCTCCCCAGCCAAATAGGATAATAAGGTAATGGATAAAAAAAAAAAAAAATTGCTTGATCAAGGGCCCGGCTGGAGGATGTGGCGGAAAATAACGGCCCGAGCCCGACCCGAGGTCCAGTCGGGCTCGTGCTGAGAATCTAAACTCTAGTACACACACACACACACACACACACACACACACACACACACACACACACACACGAGCTGTGGGATCATTACAGCCAACATAAACCCAGTAAAACCCAGCAGCAAAGAGGATTGGTGCATTCTCATCCAATTAGATTAACCCGATCAGAAACAGCTCAACAACGCTTATGAGATGCCGACAGTCTAACGCTCTAGAGTTAAGTGGCGATTAAAAGTATTATCTTTAAAACATCTTGTACATATCAAACAGCATTTCAGGCTTTTTAAGCTTATTCAGTATTTCAACATCTTTTTAAAATTAAGTTTTGATACAGAAACCATCGCTGGGAATTCTACAAGCTCTGTTGGTATTTCTGAAAAAAAAAATCTTTATCTTGACAGGACAGCTGAAGAAATGAAAGGGGAGAGAGAGGGGGGAGCGACATGCGGCAAAGGGCCGCAGGTCGGAGTCAAACCCGCGGCCGCTGCGTCGAGGAGTAAACCTCTATATATGACCGCGCGCGCTCTACCAACTGAGCTACCTGGGCACCCGAAAATCTTGCTTTTAAGTAAAAGCGACAATCTAGGCTGTCATCTTTACTCCATCCTAGAACTGGAGAGGCTCTTCTGGAATCACACAGTGTACTACTTTGTGTGAATAATAGGTTTCCCCATAGAACAAAACAAATTATAAATCAGATGTCACAAATCCCAGTCGTGCAAAATGTAAAATCAAATTGAATATTAAGTAACTGTCTGAAACATACCAGAAGTTTTTTGGTTGAAACTGATGGCACTCGATGCACACGATGATGGTTTGATGTCCATCGATGGTTTTCCCGTAAATCTGAAGGGAGAAGAAACACATATTCTGATTTCACATGCAAGGAGCTTTCCTCCTCAAAGCATTTTTAAGTTCCACTTCACACCGGCACGGAAGCAATGCAATGCGTCAGTGGTTTGCGGTTAACAGCTACAAAATTAAGCTCATGCTGACCTGCAATAGACAGACTATAATATACACAACGTGACATTTGACAAACCACACACAACAAATTCACAGACAACTCTTTTTGTGTCTGCAGCAGAACTGTACTGCTCCCTTTGCATAAATAAATTAGTAGCACAAAAGAAGCTTTATAGAGCAGACTGCAACCATTTCAAAATACTGGCCTAACTTTACTTCCTGTGCTGTACTTGGCGGGTTGAAATAAGTACTTGGTGACTTTTTGTCTTTGCTCACTGTGAACACCCTGGAGATAAATTAAAGCTTTAGTGTGTAACTTTTTGATATTAATGAACGTTACATTCACGCCGTTGCCAAATGAGTTGCTACAAAGCTAATTAAGACTATCAGCTCCACACAACTCTCTCTGTATTTCTCAGTATGGCTATGTTCAGAAGATTGTGGCGTCCGGTGACTTTCCCGTGCAGAAACTCAAATGAAGATAATGACCTCTTCTTAAGAGCCCGTCATGTTTTTTAATCCTCCGTGTCCTCCTTGGCTACTAGCAACTGCGCTCGCTGTCAGCTACTCATTGTCCATCTTCTTCTAAAATATTAGAAACACTAAAGCAAAACCAGAAAACCCAAGACGTTATAAATTTGGTATTTTTGAGACCAGAGGTGTCGGCGAGTTTTGGATATTCTGTCCAATAGACCAGCGACCGTCTCGATCGCGCGACGTGTGTTACAGTGTTTGGTGAGTTTGAACAAGTGCAGTGTGAAAGCAAACCGAACCAAATGAAAAATGTAACAAGGTTGCAACTGTGGTTATGGGGCAGGCTGGGACGTACGGTGCAGACGCCGCTGGGATAGTGCTCCTTGACGTAGGCCCTGACGGCCGAGTCCACAGCACTCCTCCAGCCTTCCAGGGAGCCGTCGACGTCATGGGGCCGCGGGTCGCTGGCCTCCTTCCTCAGGTGGTCAAACTTGAATGAGATCTTGTTCTTGGGGTCCAGGACCCGGCCGTTCCCGAGGTCGCCATGCTCTGTGATTAAGACCTGGGAGGAATGAAGAGAGAGTGAGAAAGAAGTCAAGAAAATGAGAAAGAAAAAGGAGAGTGAGTTGAAGAGAGAGTGAGAAAGAAGTCAAGAAAATGAGCAAGAAAAAGGAGAGTGAGTTGAAGAGCAAGAGAGGAGGTATCAGAAGAAAAAGGGGAATGGATAAATGGAATAGAGCAAGCCAGAAAGAAAGACAGACAGGCATGCAGGCAGGCAGGAAGAAAAAAGTAAACAAATAGACAAAGGACAATGAACAACAGGGAGAAGAGAAGTAACAAAAAAAACATGAATAACAAGAGCAGAAGGCAGGAGATTAAAGGGTTGCAATGAGAAAAACAAAAAAATAAAAAGGGGGGGGGATGAAGACGAAAGGAAGACAGAAACACAGGTCAGCTAGAACTTTCCATCTTTCATCTCCACACTATCCTCAGCCTGTTGTGTTTATCAGACTTTCGGGAATTTCAACCCGTCATGCGGGAGCAGAGGGACATGATGACATCTTTACATAAGACACTGCAATCATTACTGAAGCTAACACACAGACACATTCGTTCACCACCATGTTCAACCTGCACAGACAGTGGCAGACGTGTTTGTGTGTGTTTCCCATGAAAGTAAGGGGAAGCCCACTGGGACTTGTTTGATCCTTTAATCCAATCCCCACCATGTCTGCTTTAATGCCAACGGGACCAAAATATTAGTGCAATAATAATAATAATAATGAAGACTGAATTATCTTGTTGCTTTTCCTGTTTCCAGGTCCCTTTATGATGCTATTGGCTCTCCTATCCACCATTTTAACATTTGCAAAGCAGTATTATATGAAATGTGTTATACACTGTATTGCAATTTTATTTTATTTTTTATTATTTTTTGGGCTTTTCCGCCTTTATTTGACAGGACAGCTAGGTGAGAAAGGGAGGAGAGAGAGAGGGGGAAGACATGCAGGAAATCGTCACAGGTCAGATTCAAACCCTGGACCTCTGCGTCGAGGCATAAACCTCTCAGTATATGTGCGCCTGCTCTACCCACTGAGCCAACCCGGCCACACGACTGTATAGCAATTGTAATTCTATACTGCTCTGTGAGGAAAAATACCTTACTTTTGTTGAATTTCAGATTAACTGCAATGGTCTAAAACTGACTTAGTTTTACTTTTCTATAGTTTATTTTTCATGTTGTGGTACTGCACTATTGCTGAATGAGTACAAAGAAACACTATAGCCGTAATGGTTTTGTATTGCTACACACGTGAGCGGTAAACCCATATGGATAATGTTTATAAACTGCACATTTATCTCAGCTAGTTACACTTTTCTGTACTGTACTATCAACTATAGCAATAAACAACCATGACTGAAATTATGTGTTGGGAGTTATAATAATAATTATTTAAATGAATAATCACACTTTATAGGACCTATGATGTCATCCCATTTCATTTAGCCTCTAAACTGCCACCATCACCTCAGGTCAAAGATGAACTATAATGTCACCTGTTCTTCGTAGCCCTCGATTTTCACCGGGGTAAACTGGTCCAGGTTGTACTGTGCAAATGCACTGCAGAGAGAGAGAGAGAGACAAAATATTACTTCATACACTCCAAAGTTAGTACCTCATGTAAACATACTTACTACTCTCGATTTAAAGATGTTTGTCTATAGGACACTGTATATGCTGACGGTGTTTGGGCAATATGGACGTAGACTGAAGCCATGCTAAGTCTACATCTGAAGACTGTGAGAATTGTTTTCTTGAATTTTCATTGACTGCCAGATCAAATTTTGAAAAGTAAACAAAGCTGGCACAAACATTAGGTACAACTGACAACCAGCTGTGTTTAAGAGATGAAATATTGCACTATTAATTGGGAAGGAGAAAAAAACGCAAACCCATACGCAGAATGACAGGGGGTTTGGTTGTTGAACTGTGACCCATGTTTCCCTTCAGAGTATTAAGTCTTTTTGCAAATTGTAAAGACACTTTTCAAAAGCTGGAAATAGTGCACGACGGGAGACTTACTGCGCTGCACCTTCCCTGAGAAGATTGTCATTGTTGAGCAGCAATCGCACATCTGAAGAGGAAAAAAAGGGTGAGATTATGAGAGGAAAGGAAGACGGAGAGGAGAGAACATGACACACACACCAACACAAAAGACAAAGCTGCCTGCAGTCAGTCATTGCAACATTTATGCCTGGGGAGTGAAGCAGACATGGTAAATTAGCTCCGTGGAAAAGGCTGTAAAAACACAGAGATGAAAGGGGACAAAGTGGCAAGAGGGGCCTGTATTTTAGAGTGTTTGTGTGGCTGTCAGGCTGTGATAAGAGGCAGACAGACAGCCTGCCGGCGCTCCTCCGAGGTGACGACATTCATCGAGGCAGTACGAGGCTTTAACGATGCCAAACACATACACGCACTCTCTCTCAAGGGGGCACTACTTTGACAGTGTGGTGTCACCGTTGGCGCTGCAGGGTGAGCTACAATTTGGCCAAAACATCTCAGAGATGTTACACACCAACCAGACGGCCGACCGTCAGCAGAAAAGCCAGTCGGACTGATCAGTCAGGTCTCCGCCGTCTGAAAAAATGCCTCAAAACACACTGAGGCGACGCCGACTTGGGCGTACGCTCTGCGCGTGCGCGAAACGTAATACGTCTCCATAGCAGCAGGCGGCGCTTCTCTGTATTGTTTCCCAGAAAATGAAAACCGGCAGCTGATTGGATGAACGCGTCACGTGGGGCTTTTTTCTCTGGAAATTCACAGCCAGACTGTCATGGCGGCTTGTTCAGAATACGATCTCATATTGTACTAAAATAGTTCACCGAAAACATTTTAAGCGAGAAATAGGCCATGCAGTCGCTGAATCCGTCTTCATTTCAGATCGACAAAGGTCAGTTTAAAAGATTTTGAGAGGCTCATCCGCTCGCCATTTCCGGGTGAGTCCCGACTGCCCTGTCTCCGACTGAGCATGTCAGGTCGGCCAAAATGAAGGCCGACAGCTCCTCGGACGGACGAAGGCACGGAACACACCGAACAGACTCGAGTCACCGACCTCGCTAGACTGTCCGACGGCTGATAATCAGGTTGGTGTGTCAGGGCCCTTAGTCTCATTTTGCTTTCTAGGTGGCTTCAGCCAAATGAAAAGCGGCACATGAACAGAAACAATTTCCCATTTCAGCTCCTGTTTAGCAATTGCAAAAACAATTTTAGAGAGAGCATTGTGACAAAATGCCTAGTTTCACAACAATAAACTGCAGACTAACAAGCAATTTTAAAATGAAAAAAAATGTATACTTTAGTTTCAAATGAGATCAATGCATGCTGTAATACTGTATTGTATATAAGTCAGTGCTTTCCTGACCAATACATCTTAATATATATCTTGCTAAAATCAATGAATCATACAATATATTCAAGCAGAGCCAGTTCTTTTATGTGTATACTTTGGCCATTTTTGCCTGTAATTAGATGATGGACAGTGGAGAGGTAAAAGGTGATGAGGGGAAGAAGAGGAGTGATGTAGGTCCCCAGCTGGACCTTTGTTTTCCCCTGGCCTAAGGGGACAACCAGGACATCTAAACAGAGCCAGTTCTGAGCAATAAGGCTACGTTCACACGTAGTCTTAATGCCTAATTCAGATTTTTTTTGCTCAGATCCGATTTTTTGTTAGGCTGTTCTCATTACCTTTTAAAATGTGGCCTATATCAGATTCCAGTGTGAACCGTTTGCGGTTTTGAAATGACCCGCATGCGCAAAAGAACAATAACAATGACATCAGACGCAGCACGCTGTTGCACTCAAGTTAGGGAGGTTATGGAGTAAGTAAGCATTTTCGCTTTTTATTTCAAAATGTTTGTGTAATGGCAGCCATAACATTAATGAGCAGGTGCTGAGGAGGAGAAGAATGAAGAGAAAGAGAGACAAATTGATATTTTGGCCTTTTGTGGGGTTATGGCTGAAAATTCACTACAGAGGTCTGTGTGACCGGACGACCGATTTGCACGTCAGGACCGCTACGGGCCTCCACCAGAGTTTCCTCTGGCTTCGCCCTCGCTCACGCTCCACCTCCCCGACAGTGTGGGCGAGACGGGCCGGTGGTGCGCCCGACCCCGAGGGACCGGGATCCCACATCAGCCGGCACGCGCCGGCCCTCACTTTCATTGCGCCACGGGGCGACCCTCTGACTCGCGCGCGCGTTAAACTCTGCGACGTGGTTGGGGCGCACTGAGGACAGTCCGCCCCCGGTTGACAGCTGCACTGGGAGCAGGGGGCCCCACCCCTCCCCGCGGGGAGAGAGCGCGCAGCGAGGGTTATTAAAAGTCGCATCAAATCCACCTTGGTTGTTCACACAAAATCGGATTTGGGCCACTTTTGCCTGCAGTCTGAACGTAGCCTAACGTCACATTTTGCATTGCCAGTATTTCTTTTTACGAGCGTTTATTTAACTTGTACATTATATAGAGGAAGAGAAACTCACCATTGAAAACTTCGTTGAACTCTCCTGGCGGGGCGTGGATGACAAAGTTAGCTGCTATGCGTACCTGCAGACAAAAAAACAAGGTCCAGGTTAAGACTGGAAGAAAACCATAACATGATGAATCAATCTCTATTGCACACTGTCCAAAATCTGAGACACCATGTATTATTTTTCTTCATTTTTTGACAGTTTGCAATACACAATTTACCACTATTTCTGTTTTCAATGATGAAATAAAGTTTTGACTCCTTTTAAAGTCTGCTGGAGATTTAGCCCACTGTAAGGACAGTAATGTGGTGCCTAAAACACATTGTGAACACTGAATATATGTATATACGCTGCGGCCAACAGAGGGGGTAATGTTACTGTGTCACTGGTTTGGAGGGGGGGGGGAGTGGGGCGGTTTTAATGTCTCTTTCCGTATAAAGCGCGTCTGAGCAGCAGTAACTTTTCCTCTTTCTCACTTCTCTTCTGCACTACAACACTTCCTGTTTCCAGGTCACATGTCGAACTGACAGCGAGACAACGGCCCCTCCCTTCCCCGCATGGTTTACAACCATATAAGGACACAAAAATGTGCTGAGGACTCTAGTACACACTTTCTCTCACCCTTCGTCTTTATGTCTCTACCCCTCTCTATCACTGGCAGGGTACGGTGACTCAGCCCCCCCCCCCCTCCCCAGACTTACAAGGTGGTGCATCAGGGAAGGTGTTCATATGAGTGTGTGTGTGTCTGTTCGTCCCCTGGGCCCTTATTAGCAGTGTGTGTATACAAGTGCTCTGGCTCTCGTGCAGAGCTACAGATTGATTCTTGCTAATGAGCGATGCTGAGAGAAAGGAAGGCACTCGGGGAGGAACATGTGCGTGTTTGTGTGTGTGTCTATGTCTATGTGTATGTGTGTGTGTGTGTGTGTGTGTGTGTGATGTTGAGATCAAAGTCTCTGCATGTGTCTGATCCTCTGTCATGAGATCATCATGACCCACTTATGTTGAACAATCGAAAATTCGCAGAACAAGGGAGGTGTGTGCCTTTGTGTGAGTGCGCGCAACACATACGAACAATTTTCCACAGCTGGTGGAAAATTGTGTTAGCGTGTTTGTGACTTGACATCCCCGCGGGAAGACTAATTTGCATTGGGTCTCCCTCATTACACTTGAAGGAAGTGTAAACAGACTTTCCGTACGGAGAGAGCGCGTCTCCCAGGCCCTCCAGGGACCCGTTCCAGGAAGCAGGTCCACGCATTTGTGAACCAAAGTTATCTGTTATCAGTTTAAATTCTTCTTCTGGGTTTTATTCAGCTGCTTCCTGGAACAGGCCCTGATGGCTGAGATTATAACTCAAAAACAACATGTGTACTTAAGGGAAAAGGGCAAATAAGTAAAATGTGCAGTAAGCCCTTGCTATTTTTAAATCCAGAAAACCGATTTAAAAACTGTCATCTGTTGAGGTCTGGTTGTCTTAATCCCAGTAGGAATGCCGGCTTTCTCAAGCTCTGAACTGAACTGATTCAAACAATAAATATATCTTGATCGCCATCAACCTGTCTATACATGTCAATAGTCCAGCTTGGGCTGTAAACACCACAGAATCCGGTAATAAAAGTATAGCGTGGTAATAGACATATGGAACAGTTAATAACTATTAGAACTGCCATTTATAAGGGTGTGTAAATGACAAGATAAACTGAGAGCACCATAACTAGTCCAAATATCTGACACAAGTTTGAACCCTCTCTATGGCCAGATCTGGTTTCAATAAAGTCTATTAATAGGGCGTACGTTCAGCAGGACCACTGTAACTACTGCTAGACATTGGGTCTGAGAGTCAGAAATAACAACATTACACTTGTGCTTTTTCTGTGTCTTGTCTGGCTGTTTCAATGTAATGTAATACTGTAATGCTATCCACAAATCCCATTTCTGAACCTCTTATTCCATCTATTATTGTATTCAGGGTCGCGGGTTGGAGCGGGAAGGAGGCTACGCCCTTTACAGGTAGCCAGCGTATTACACACACACACACACACACACACAAATACAGTCACACCTACGGGAAATCCAGTTTCCAATTCACCTGAGTCGAGACACGGAAGGTTGTGGAGGAAATCTGAGCAGGCTACTGTGACATTTTAGATATTTATTTCCACCCTGACAAGACAAGAACAAATGTCTGGGTAAACCACTAAAATGAGTGCTGTCCGTTAAACGCGTTATTAACGCAAACCCATTTTAACAGCGTACATTTTTTTTTTTTTTTTTTTAAATCGCGAGACTAACGTTCTTTTTGGCCTAGCAAACTTTGTAGTTTTTTTTTTTCACGTGCTGTTGCAACAACTAGTAACGTTAGAAAAACTACAACACCACACCGGATCTAGCTAGACCGGAAACAAAACAACAGGCACGCCGCACACACTTGTTTGGGCTTGCGAGCCGGCCAAAGAGTAGTAGGCTAATGTTATGTTTTGAGTGGATGGCGAGCGCGAGACGCCGAAATGGATGCTGATAAGATTCTGAATGGAAAGTTTACTTTTAAAAAGTTGCCAAATGGTTCCGTTGACAAGACCAAATTGATCTGTGTGTTTTGTCGTTGTGAACTGAGCCATCATCGCAGCACGTCCAGTCTGAAATACCACTTGATGGCCGAGCACACAGCTGATGCCAATTCTCCACCCCGTCGTCAAAGCCAGGCGACAAAAGCACAAAGCAAGCCGATCCACTTTTCCATGTTGATAAGAGCATTAAAATGAGAAAAAATAATTGGACAAAAAGAAATCGAGGGACATTTAGAATAGATAAAAGGTACGATTAATTGTGAGTTAACTATGACATTAATGCGATGATACAGCACTAACTAAAATGAATGGCAAATGGTTTGAGTGTTTGGGATAAAATCTGATTTCAAGACATTGAAAACCTAAAACATTGGCTTAGGCTTAAAGAGTGCTGACCACAGATATTTCCATCCTACTGTGAACCACTTTGTGAGCTTGCAGAATGAATTGTGTAGGGCCGACAGCTAGGGAGAGAGCAGTAAAGACTGTGAAGGAATGGACAGGGATGGTTTTACAATCACATCTCTGACAGCTAACTGTTTTAGGGTGCATGGAGAGGAGATGAGATGAAGCCAAGGGAGTGCGATGTGGTTCAAAATGAGTCCCTGACAGGAGGAGGACGAGACGGATACTCCATTAGCGGCTCATGAGTAAAGCATTGACTGTTGAAAGCTAGTTAATGCTTCCTCTTCTTCTAAGTAGGCTACATCAGACCAGTTCTACGAATGCACTGAGACAACAGCCTACATCCTCCTATAGCAGATTGGAAGAATGAAACAAATAAAAAACAAGTACATTCACTTCTCTACCTTTTTCTTTTGCAGGTGATACACGTTAAACATCATCCCTGTTTGTTTACAGTGAGGCTAGACACAAACAAGGTTTGAGAAGTTTGCCTCTAACCATTTTTCTTCTGTACTGTTATGGATCGATGGAATAAATATAACTCTAGTGCTCTGGTGATTGTAAGATATTGCTGGACAGCAAGATGGTACAGCGAGTGGTGAAACCACAAACCTACTGTGCAGACAGGAAGAAGATATCTGCTTCATGCACTACTTCCCTTCCCAGAGACAAAGAAAATAGATGAATAAATGTTGTACTTGGGCAGTTTCTGAGAAACCCCAAACTAATACATTTAGAGCAAACGTATATCAAAGTCTTATATATGAATCTTAGCTTGCAGACAAACCAAAGTCATGGTCTCCTTTGCAGAGGTAATTACTATAGAGCAGCAAATTGAACATTGAGCTGCGAGGTTAAGGATTCCTTCCAGTGGCAGTCTGCTACGCTGGGACACGGGCTACTGGGACACTTCTGAGCTCTGAGACCCAGTTTTAGCCTTGAGCACTGACTGCTAACGTGCTACATGAAGGGTCGACTTCAAGGCAAAGAGTCTCTGTGGGGAATTTTATTAACTAAACTCAAAGTTCTTGGTGCTTCAACCCTGAGACAAACTTCCCCAAGTAGCCTGACTAAGCAAATGCCAATCAATGTATTGAGCGCCAAAACATTTTTAAGCAGGTTTTAAAACACATATGGTATGAAATTCCTTCTCATCCACATTATAGCCAGAATGTCATTTTGTGTTCCGTTACACCCCTGGCTTTGAGTTATTCACTGTTGGTCAGACAAAATAAGCTTTTTGAGGATGTAACTTCAGGCTCTGGGATTTTTTTTTTTTTTTTAAGCCAAAGCCATTGTGTTGTTTTAGTGCTAGTAGTTAAAGTCTAATATCAATATCTGGGACTTTCAAGTGAACTGATGAGTTTTGCAATTTTCACAGAAAATCTGTCCCTGAAGAGAAATTATGAACCATATTTTATGGAGGGTGCAGGCTGCAGCTTTGGAAAATTGCACCGTTAGGCTGCTGCATAAACACATATGAACATCCACACAGCTTAAAGCCCAGTTCAGAAGAGTCACGACGAGACAAAACCGTTTTAGAACGTCGCAGGGAAAAGTTGCAGCGGTCTGAACCGGCCCGTCTCGGCTCGACTCAAGCCAGCTGATGGTTTCGCTGCGACTCAGCAGTTCAAGTTGCAGAAGCTGGTTTTAGAACGTAAGGGACGTCTCCTGTTTCAACAGCCAATAGAGAAGTCAGCCGGTAAGGTCAGCTGTAAACTATAGAAATAACATGATCCATGATCCATTTTATTTCTATGTCACTAACAGCTGGTTGAAATGGCAGAGTTTTAGACAGAGCCTCAACGACCGCCCGATTGCACGGTAACGTTATAATATAACTTGACCATATAACGGTTATATGGCCAAGCAAGATAGAGAGCAACTGAAGAGAGGGAGCGCCCAGCAGCGTTAGAACAAAGCAGTGAATCAAAGAAATAAAAACGTGTTTTCGCCGATTCATCACTTGAAATATAACCGTAGCAAGTATCTCAATATCACTAACGTCTGAAGTGGGCTTAAGTTTGTGCAGTTGAGGGAAACGGAAGGACTGACTGTAGTCCGGTCATTTCACAGGAACAGAGAGACAGCAAGCGAGGCCGACAATTGCTTCTGTGTGTGATTTTGTGTGTGAGTGTTATCTAAATTTGACTCACTTATAGTCATCGTCATCATGATCTTGGACAAAGTCTTTCTTTAGCTGGAAATAAGGTCTTTTTTATCTCTTCCGTTATCTTTCTAAGAGAGGGTGGATTCTAGAGCTGGCATGCAGTCATCAAGGAGCTGGAACAATAAGACTGGAGGTAACACACACACACACACACACACACACACACACACACACACAGTGGGATCCGTGTGTCTTTGTGCCCTCTTGGCCTAGACACCAGCTGGTCTCTTTTCTTTCAACTTGCTCACTGTATATTCATGCTCATATTACCCAGAAGACAGACACCCCCACTGCACCATCCCAACACCAACCTCACAATCCCACCTCTTAGGGAGCACCCTTTTTTAATCCCAAAATGACACCCACTGGCACCGAAACCACACTTAAAACTAATCCTGGCATCAAAATCGCCTTATCATGCCAATCCAGAGCCGTGAAAATAATAATAGTACAAAAAACACAGCAGGAGTAAACTGAAGTAATATTTTTGCCCCGCGGGCGTTTTAAGCTTCATCATCTCCCTGGGATTGATCCCCTTCCCTGCCATGCATCCATTTCAATGTCATAGATAGAAAGGAAAAAGAGGGTTCTGGATCCTTGAAATGCTACAGCAGAATCAGGGCCAAGTTTAGAGGAAAACCTGTCTGATGCGGCTGGGGTGTGGGTGCAATCATTTATGAATAAAACCACAGCGGGATAGCAGAGAGAGGAGGAGAACCGTCTAGGCAGCCGTAGGCTAACTAGAAATATTCCTCTGCTAATCAAAATGAGGAGGTGGCAGATGGTCGGCTCAAGATTATATTGAATAAATAAGGGCTGTGATGTTAGGCATTAATAATGTCAGAAGCAGAAGTTTTATTGAAGGGGGGTGGGGGGGGGGAGTTCCTAAAAGTAAAGATCATGACTTTTATAATAATTGTGACACCATGTTATACAGCGTAATGACTTTCTGGGGCACTTTTTATACCAGCACCGTTCTTCATTTTCACCCATACAATGGTCTGCTCTACTGCCTTAGCTGCAGGTTCACATATCATACCATTGATTAAGCAAGTTACAGCACATGATTAACTACAAATCACGTAGACTGCAAATCACACATGATTTTCAGATAGGCCTAGATTTCTTTCCTTCCAGGCAGCCACCAGTTTTAGTTTATCTCGGTCAAGCATTAATGTTAACTTGTGGAGACTTCAGATTTTCTTGGTAATACGTGATAGAGATCATTTTATCATCTTTTTTTCCTGTCAATTGATGCGAAAGTTTTTAGGTATAGAGCTGCGCCAGTGAAAAAACTCTGCATTGCTGTCTGCTACTGTCTTTTTTGATATTAGTTGCAAAGGTCAGACATTTTCAAATTTTGTCACCTTCAGCCTAAACCCTAACGACTTATCCTAACACTGTGCTGGGAAAAAAGTAGTGTCATTTTACCCCAAGCAGCCAGCTATGCAATATAAGGAATATCACTGGCTTGCATTACCACCTCCAGTATGCAGACACTCCGGTGGAAAGCCACTGGTCTTTACACATCAACATTTATCATTGTATAGGGCACTTAAACAGGGCACCAGGGCTCTGTTCTCTACCTGAGTGTTTAGACAGTGTTTTTTTTCCATTGTCTCCAGATCTCTTGCACTTCTGCAGGCACGTACAGACAGCGCTCCTCTGCTCTGTCTATGCATTCTTCAGTTAAAGGAAGATGCCACAGCGTTTTCAGAATTTAACTGTGCTATATCCCTATGGTCTAACACAGCTGTACACAAGCCAAGCTCAGGTACGCATATCGAGCTGTTGAGTTTCTGACGGCTCCCGACTTAAATGAGGGATTGCACCATTATTTCGTTTTTTAAAAGTATTATACTTTTATACTACTGTCTGAGGGTTTGTTTTTTTTTTTTTTATTACCCTTCTTGCCCAGAGAGCAATAAACCTTTAAAAACTGGAAAATCTGAGAAAACCCCCAAATCAAATGAGGCCGCTGTGGTCTCAAGTGTAACTGTCTGAGTCATTAAGCAAGTTGGGCTATACTAGAACATATTTTCTAGGCACAGTGCACTTTATCCTGTTTTTATCTCTTTTTTTTTTTAAATCTCTTTTCAAACTTTTTATTACAACTTTTTTGTTTTTAGCTTCATTGTATGACTCTCCTCTTTTTATTCGTTGTGTAAGGAAGACTGGCAAAGCAAGCTTTTCACTGCATGGTGTAAGTTGTCTTTACTGTGCATATGACAATACACCTCTTGAATTTTTCTATCTCCCATCACAAAAAGGATGTATTACATTTTTATTTCTTTACTTTATTGTGTTAAGTTAACCACTCTGTATTGTAATTTTGCATGAAAGGTGATATATCTCTAAAGGTTGTAGTATTAGACCAGTTTGTTTCTGCCATCCTATCTTTGTACAGATCAGATGCATAGCTTAAATATATAGACAGGCTTTATTCTATACATGGGATTTAGTGGATGCTTTCATCTATAATGCCTTACTGTATCGTGACGACATGCATTATTTACAGTGGTGCCCCTGGTAAGAATCAAGCCAATTTCCCTGGTGTCACTATGCTCACTGTGTCAAGTTACCTTCCTCTCTGACAGTTAAATAAGTGAACTGACTTGTTATGCAAACTTTACCTGCCGCGGTGCTATTCAGAGAGCCAGTTGGCTGTTTGTTTTCCAGTGAAAACGACCAACTCTGCTCTTTAACGTTTGCAGGACACTTTCAAATGCTTTACTGAGTTTGCGTGCTGCAAATAATTTTTTTTAAACTCTCTCCTCAGCAACTGCCTTTACCACAGGTATTTCAGCATTACTGTCAACACACCTCAATAAAATAAACAGTCTGAATCACAAAAACACTCACATATGCTAATTCCTGCTCCCTCCCAGACAGTGCTGGTGATCAACAAGTGATCCATGTTGCCTAGTCCTTAGTTTCCAATCCAATGCTTCAATACCAATGTACTAGGCTACTACTAGGCGTTATAATTTATTTGCCTCAGGTGTACTGTGGAGTGGGTAAGACTGTATTTAATGGCAGGCTAGCAGATACTGTTGACTTGAGCTAGCCTAGCACCAGTGAACAACTGGAAGGACTGGATGAAAAGTGTTGAAAACTGTCTCCACTGATAAATAACACACTGGCTAACTTGGACATGAGGTCCTATGTCCAAAATTCTGAACCACCCCTTTAACCCTAACCTCTAATCCTAGTGACTTCCAGGCAGCGCTGCCTGGAAGACGACGTTTGGGGCTTAAAACAACATCGCGACCCTTTCGGCGTTCTGCGTTGGCTCGACGCAAAGTTACATTTTTTTTGGGAGGTGCGTGTCGAGCTACGGCAGAGGTTTCGGAGAGGGGTTCGCGGCGATGCAGAAGCATAAAACAGCCTTAAAGCGTAACTCTCGCCAAAATGCAACCTAGGGTCTTTTTGTGAATGTACCCGAGTACATTCACAAAAAGACCCTAGGTTGCATTTTGGCGAGAGTTACACTTTAAGACGGATCACATCAGCACGAGTATGAAACGAACAGCGGCATCACATCGATAACACTTGGGGAGAACTTAAGAGTATAAATATACTATCTTCCCCTCTCGAGTAATTGCCTTTTCATATATGGATATGGATTCTGACCAAACCACTTTTTGCAGACACCTCGGTTTTGCTCATATATAGCAACTTCAAAAAAGGCCAGCAAAAATGTACCTCCTGTGTGAAGATAGTTTAGACCATAGATATAAATATCTATAGTGTAGGCTACTCAATGGAGGTGAAAGTTACAGTGAAACCAGGTTGGCAGCTGACTTGTTTATAAAACTAGGTTGTGGGTAGCGGGGTCTGTCTTCTCTGTCAATCACTCTGCCATGTACCAGATCATTGTTTCACATGGCAGCTTCCTGTCAAAACCCACGTGTGGTTTCGTTGCTGTAATCAGGAAGCTGGCAGGCCAGTGCCCAAATGACTCAAAAAGACTGTGAGCAGTACTTGGTATCTGTGACTCACAGATGTTTAATCATTTACAAATGGAAGAGACTTTTTCGGCAATTCCCCATCAGGGAGCTTTCGGGTCTTTTTCTGGAATAGCAAAGTGACGCTGACAGCCGCAGCAGCAACAGGGCAAGACATGTCTCACTCCCCTGGGACACCTTTAGGAAGTCGTTCACGGAGACAAACTCAAAAGACGTTTATTGTATTCGATAGACATAATCTTGCTACCAAATCAAAGTCTACCCATCAAAACAGTGTCTCTAAGCTGATTTCTTTTTCAAAATGATGTCACTGTCACATCATAGCAAGTTAGGCTTCCTACCAAGGAAAACCTCCTGTTCACCCAGTAGAGTGTGAGTTTGAATCCGACACAAAACCCTTTGCTGCATGTCGCAACCCCCCCCCTCCCCTTTCCTGTCTTTAAAGCTATCCTGTCAAGTAAAGGCCATAAAAAGCCCAATAAATAATCTTTAAAAACAAAATTAAATAAAAAAACAAGTTTGCAGATGTGTCATTCAATGTGAGAAAGTACCAACAGCTGAGTGCCAGGAGATGCTGGCTGTGGCTGGTGGTTTTAGCCACTCTACTAGTCACTAGTAGACATTATTTGGAGTTTTTCTTTTATTCTACAAATCATGGCTAGCCAGTGAAATAGGTATTTAAAATCGACTAGCAGTGAACTTTGCAAGCTATTACCGACTGTCAGTGTTAGGCAGATGAAAACGCTCATTTCCTCCCTCTGAGCTTCTCAATAAAGGCTGAGGGGGCCAGAGCAGATGGCTGATTGCTCAGAGTTAGTGCACTGTAGGGACAGCCTTCAAAAGTACAAAACCTAACTGCAGTGTGTGCATGGAAATACTCTGCTTTTGACAGCACAACACAGAGTGGATGGACGCATAACGTAGCCCACTTGGTCCGGCACCAATCATATTCAGAGACGGAAATAAACAGCTTCCTCCAGCTAAATACTGCGTATTGGCTGTGCCTGTTTCTCTACCAGTCAGCCTGCCAGGTCACCAACTTTTATTCTTTCAGCTCAACAAAATCACATTGTCTGGTCAAAAAGTGAAAGTAGTGGCTTGACAAATGTGGAAACCAATGTGGTGGGGAGATGAAAAGAGCTCCCACTCTTTTCACAGCACCAACATCTAAAGTTGCTAATAGTTTAACCACAGCTTCGCACAAAAAATGAAGCACATACCTGAAAACTGTATTTATGGTGAAGCTAGTACATAACAAAATCACAAGGTGGCCACAGTCGCTCGCCTACACACCCTAGCCCTGTAATTGAATGCTTCGCTAACAGCTGATGCCTGTGTGTTGATGAACATGACGCTGTCACACCGGCGGGTCAATGAGCTGCCTGAACTTTTAACAAACTTGTGACTCAGGCTGCTGTGGAACAGAAGAAAATAAAGCCAGGCCTTGTTACGACTCTGAATGGTGTATTACATAACCAGCATATCCAGTTATCAAGAAGAACGCACATAATGGTTTACTGTGATAGCAACAAGCTTGATAGGAATTTTGGCTTTGAGGTGAGAAAAGACACGACACAGGGTATCAGGCACACATGTTTAAACGTAAACCCATTAAGAATGACAAGAAGCCCGCAACCATGACTTGTTTTTTTACTATTTATCCATTTACTGACTTTTTTTGTATGTAATCGTTGACTCGTTTAATTAACAAAACCTTTTTCAAAAATGTTAAATACACATCACAGGCAATCCCAGCTCATGGAGATGTCTAAAGTATGCCTACAAAGTCGGACCAACAATGACAAATCCAAGCAGCAGTTAACACACTGATTCGCCTCTCTCAAAGCTGCTTCCAATGTACATAACCAAAAGACAAACCAAGCTTAACAGAGAGACTAAAGTGTGCAATGAATAGAGATTGCAAAGATAAATCAACCCATTTATAAAAATGAAATGCAAGTAGGATTCCTGCAGACACATGCTGCTGAGCACTCGTGCTGTCTCAGGGTATTGGCTGTGTCTGTGCTCTTTTAAGGAAATGAGAAAATGAACAGTGCTAGTACTGCCAGACACTAGCTGTGGTGTAATGGGGTACAAACCCTGCTAACAGTACGAGCTTGACTACCGAGTTTGCATAACAGTTTTCGGTTACACAGTTTTTAAAATAAATAAATGTTGGCGTGAGACCGTTATAGCTTTAGATAAATGGGAAGAGCACATATGAATACAGATTGTAAACTGTAACGTTAATTGTTGGGTCGTTTTCATCATGTCGTTGATCAACTGGAGCTCATAGTTCCCACATCTTTTTACTGTCTGTGAAACGCTAACGTTACTTATCAGAGGTACAGTGGCTAGCAAGCTAGCGTGTAGAATACCTATGGTAGCTGTCACACGGCGAATGAAATCCTGCTCTGCATAATATAATCTGACAATCCAGCACTTCCAATTTTTTTTTTGTGTAACGACAGAAAAGCGGTATCAAACAGCGAAAAGGGCGTGTTAGTAAGTCTAGCTAGCAGGCTGTGGCTATGCTAAACTAACAAGCTAGCGATCTTAGGTGTGTGAAAACTTCCATAACACAAGCAACCAGAGACACTGGGGGGGAAACGACATGTCCACCGAACGAGAAAGGTGTGGGAGGTAATGCTAGGTGGATTTATAATGTACACGGTTCCTATTTTGAGTCAGGACCGTACAAGGAGCCTCCGTTTCAGAATTTGCAAATGAGCGGAAGTTGAGCTAAAAATAATAAGAGCAGAAGCAGCAGCGGTTCTGCTGAGGCCTGGGTTTTCTCCGCATTTAATCAAGCCGGTCGACGCCAGGACGCACGGAGAGACAGACTCAAAATGCAACTCGAAATTTCGAGCGTTAACGTCCCCCCGCATCAGTTTATCTAGTGATTAAATTGGCTTCTTACCTTCTCCTCGTCGGATAGCTGCTCCTCATGATCCGCCATCTTTTCTTCCGGCACCACCAGCTTGTCAGAGCCCAGTGACGTCACCGCATGGGTGGATTCCCAGTTTGGTTCAGCAGCTCAGCATTCATGGTTTTGATTGATGCTCTGTCACTGTGTGTGTGTGTGTGTGTGTGTGTGTGTGTGTGTGTGTGTGTGTGTGTGTGTGTGTGTTTTTAGTGACTGCAGCTGCAGTAGTAGTGGTGGTAGGTAGCTCTGTATAGTTCAAATAAAGATCATGCATTCGCATGATTCAGTAATTAATCAAATGATGTGTATATTGCAAAGTTAATAACTGCACTATTGCACCGACACTGCATTGTTTTGCACCGACATTTGATTCATGTAGGCCTACACTGGTCTAAGGTAGTGTGTAGCCTACTGTACAGCTTTCTAACGCCATTTATTTGTTATTCCTAAATGTTTTCTCTTATCTATCATTCTGGTCTTTTTCTTGTGCTGGTGTACAGTAATGCAAAACCTTCCTCCTGGGGATCAATAAATAAATTGAAAGATAAAAGCACGTACAGCAGCAGTCAAGAAACATGAATCCAATTGAAAACAATGATAAAATATGAAAACAACTGGATAGAAAACAAGGAACACTTTCTTCGGTTGGCTTCTCATTTGTAGCATTTAGTCATTTGTTATTCTAATAGAGTCACAGAGCACGCAGGGCTCCAGTCTTTCATGATTTCATAATTGTTTTTATTTCTGTTTGTATCTGATTGCATGGTTTTTAACTTTTGTTTGGTGCAACACTTGTTTGGTTTTAAAGTTCTATATAAATGAAATAAACTTGAAACTTGGTGTTATCTAGTGTTGTAAATTGTGCAGTCTTTAATGTTAATGTGTGTCAAGTCAGAAAAACCTTCTTACTCTATATGCCAGCACCAGTCCTGTCAGCACAAATAAGCACATTGAAGTGATTTTCATTTAATATTAAACATATCTGTATTAAGCTTCTTTTTTATCTAATTCAACCTGACTAAGCGTGCATGTTTTTTACAGCAATATCTTTTCATGTTAACGTAATCCTTCACATTTACACCTGAGTTTTGGTGCTTTGCTCAAGTGCACCTCGGCATTAGATGCAATAGACGAGAGTTATTGAAAGAAAGCATTCCTCTTCCATCCATGAAGAAAATATTGATTGATTGATTTTATTTGACCCTTTCGTTATAAGATACGATACAGCTTTGCACCATAAAGAAAATTAAAAAAACAAAGTCATGTCAAGGATGTCCATTATGGTCCCTTGGGGGGGGGGGGCAAGTGGCAGCAGATCAAGCATTAATCATCACATCCGCACATATATTAAATAGATCCATCAACACAATACAGTAATAAAAAAACATACTAAGATTGGCATTTGAGCCATTTTTTCAGTGCCTGCTTAAAACCTTCTAAACTTCTGACCATCTTTAGATTTCCTATATAAGCAAGGGTGTAACTTTGGTTTGAGAAATAGGGGTTGGGGGGGCACAAAACAGGGGGTCTGGGGGTCGTCCGGCAGAATTATTTTTTTCGATTTGAATCCCATTTCCTGCATTTCTACATACATTTATAGGGGACTATGGTGATACAAAATCCAGGAAATAATGAAGTTGACCATAATAATAAATTATGCCTGAAAGAAAAGTACTAAACTATGTATAAGAAAAAGATGTCTTAATTTCTTTATTGCTAAAAATAGGGGCCAATCACCGAGACTTATAAATAAAATAACATCAAACTCATTTGAAAGTGTGGGGGGGACACAAACGGGATTTTGAAAAGTGGGGAGGGCATGTCCCCCCTGTCCCCAATGGAAATTATGCCCTAGGGTATAAGTATGTTTTCTTGTCATCACAAAAATCTGGGGAAGCCCCTGTGATTACCAGATGCTGTCACAGTGTGTATGCCACGTTTTTCACCACTAGATGGCGAGCTAAGACTTTTTGTTTAAAAAAGAAAAAGAAAAAATACTTTTTGTGCTCGTAAGAGGAATGAGATCAGTTTCACTGTGACTCATTCCCTTTCACGCTGCCAGCAAAAAAAGACAACATGTAACTTAATACTCAATACAACAAGACCTTAGCCACACTGAGACAGAGGGAGGGTGAGACAGAAAGAGAGTCTTGTTAAATATTATCACAGATGGTAAAATGACTGTTAGCTTTAGGAGGTTCAAATAATTCATTTTAACCCTCCTGTTGTCTTCGGGTCAAATATGACCCATTTTCAATATGTTTCTATATCAGAAATTTGGGTTTTACTTTACCCAAATTGTTCAAAACAATAAGGTGAATGGTTCCATTCAACGCTCTTCACATGGAAAATAAATGATCCGTTCACTACTTTTATTGAATTTGGGTGCTTTATTGAATTTTATAGTATTTGAAGACAAAAAAATTATGAAAGAACGTTGAAAAAAGGTTCAAAAACGTGGGGAAAAACAACAAAAAATGTCAAAAAGCAAGTGCAGGAAAAATCAACAGACATCAGAATAAGTGACAAAAAACAAGTTTTAATTTAATAAAAAAAAAAAAAAATGTAAGATTATTTTTTGGGCATTTTAGGCCTTTATTTATAGGACAGCTATGAAAGGGGTGAGAGAGAGGGGGGATGACATGCAGCAAAGGGCCGCGGGTTGGAGTCGAACCCCTGCATATGGGCACCCTCTCTACCAGGTGAGCTACCAGGCGCCCTCATTTTAAATTGTGACCCATAAAAACAAAAAGTTGCATGGTCGACGGAAAGATAACACAAGGTTTAAGGAAGTCTGGTAGGTTAAAAGGACTGTTCTAGAAGTCTTGTTCGTTGCATCTTCCTGATCCATGCAGTATGACACTTCTAGGTGCAGAAACACAAAAACCTAATTCTAAGCTGGACGTCAACATCAGTATTTGTTGCCTTCAGTTGTGGAGGAACCTTTATACGGAGCCCCTAAAGCAGGGGTCTCAAATTCAATTTACCTGGGGGCCGCTCGAGGCAGAGTGTGGGTCAGGCTGGGCCGCGTCAAGTATTCAACAAAAGTATTCTTTGTTTGCTTTCTTAAATAAATCTTGTTGCCTCAATAGGCATTTTTTAAGCTTGGCGACCCGGTTCTTTCTCTCATCTCCCTGGTATTTTGTATACTCCTCAGCATGTCTAGTTGAGTAATGATGTCTGATGTTATATTCCTTGTACACCACAACTTTCTCTGTGCATATGAGACATATAGAGGTGCCCCTGTGCTCGATAGAAAAAAGTCTCCCACTTTCACTGAAATTGCCTGTGCTCGTCACCAACCTTTCTCTTCACGGCACGTTTTGAGAGAGACATGACTGGAACTGGGTGAAGGCATATATTTTCCGTCACCCAGGAACACGTTTCAACCAAGTGACCAACGTTGATACTTCCCCAGGTACTTCACGGTTGGCTAGCTTGACAACCGTTGACAACAAATGCCACAGGAAGCTGTCACGAGACTAGCTATGGTAGCCCGTAAGTGAAAAAATAAAATAAAAGCGTGGCAAGTGTGGCACACGCAACGACTCAGCAAAAAGGTGCGTTTCAGAACAACAGAAACTAAACTTTGATGTCAAGTAAAATATCACAAAATATCATCCCGCGGGCCTCAATTGGCCCCCGGGCCGCGAGTTTGATACCCCTGCCCTAAAGGGACATATGAACCAATCTGAGTAGCAGTCAGAATGGCTGTCGAGGAGGAGGTATTCATCTTCCTGAAAACGCAACCAGAAAGTACATCGTGCGCACCAGAAAGTTTCTTATAAGCACAAGAAAAGAAAAAAAGTCATGTCATGTCCCCTTAGGGGCTCCATACCTTTCAGATCATTTACTCGGGTAATAGTACAGTAGTAATACCAATGAGAATACAATTCTCCATTTTACAACACCTGCATACTTTGCTTACTTAGTAAAAGCAATGCATAGAATCATGAAGTCGCATAAAATGGAAAAATTTAAAATAGAAATTGAGTAATGTACTTACATCTACCCCAGGAGTAGAGACTATAACGCTGAAAACAAGACAGTTCTGTAATACCTCATTAGACCTTCCATCTCTACTTTAACATTACTAAAATGCCTACAGGTACATCACAGCAACCTTTTTCTTTGTGTTTTTCTAACGAGGTTGTTATTCACAGCTAGATTTGTGAGGTAATGTTAAGTTACACCCTCATTGAGCTACAAAATGAACCCTTCAAACTAAATTGCTTCCTGACGGCTACGTACTTCCCCAATGCTGTGGCCTTCCCCTCTCCCTCCAAGACTGTAATTCATACCTCTTTTACAAGAATCAGTCTTCATGTGATGCCAACGCTGTATCCCTGTGTTTGTTAAGGTGGGGTCACATCGGTACTATACAGTGTCTTAAACAAGCCTGACTCTGTCCATCTTCACCTTCTCTTTAATCCATGTGCTATTACCGTATCTATCATTACAGATCTGAAACATGTCCAATCTTTTCAGTGCCCTTATTTATAATAATAATAATAATAATACTACTAATAATAATAATAATACATCTTTATCTATAGAGCCTTTTTCAAAATCAACGTTCCAAAGTGCTTCACAAAACTGCAAAAATAAAAACAGACCAGCGACATCAGGATTTTCAAAAAAACAAACACATACAAAGTATCTGGTGTGTAAAAACATGTACAATGTAGGTATGAAAAGGAAAAACATTTCAAAAGACAGTTCAAAGGAGGTTCAAGCTACAAAAAAAAAAATCAGGAAAGTCTTAAGAAGGGACTTAAAGGAGATCATAGTATTTGTTTCTCAGTTGCCTCTCACTATGCTAAACATATCTTGTGCTTTTCACATAGAAACTTAAATTATGATTGATGAAGCCCAGAATGATCACAGGGTTTTCAGGTCCCTTCTTAGTGAGGCCCCTCCGACGGCACCAGTGGCTGTATAATTGTGCTGCTTCAGCTTTGGGAGGATGAGGCACGCTGAGGGATCAAACCAAGAGGTTTTAAATGCCCTGTAATCTGCCTTCGAACTTGAATGGCCTGCAGTCCCGCCATTGTGTCAACACTGGAGCCACTCATCACCTCTGGGGACCCAAAAAGGGCATTGAGAACTCAGTTTCTCTGCTTCTGAAAAGGGGGCCGCTCTGTGACTCACCCCCAGCCACTGGTTAGTCACCTCGGATACTCATTACACGGTTCTCACTTGGACAATAATCAACCAGGAGACTCAAAAGACACTGAAAAGGTTGAGGTATTAAAGATGCAGAATGATGAAGTGTTAAGATAAAAAAAAAAAAAAAAAAAGCAGCACAACCTTTGTGTGCAAGTATCATTTTGGTTATACCACGGTGAGTGATTGTGTCCCTCTCTGTTCTCCAGCTATCTGAGTATCAGTGTGAGAAATGTCTTCTTGGCAGTGCATGAAAGTGGAAGGAGGCAGCACGATGGGGACGAGTGAGACTGTATCTCCACACCTCCTGACAGTATCTGGTGTAGTCTGCTTTGTGCCAGTTCAATAGCTGTTGTGTTGAAATGCGGACAGCAGTAACGCAGATGGATGACGGTTTGCACAGCTGAGCTAAAGCGCTGTCCTGGGGTCAAATTTGACCCGTTTTCAAAGTTTTCGATTTTAGAAATATGGGTTTCTTTCAACCACATTGCCCCAAAATAACTTGGATGCATGCATGTATGTTGTAGGAACCCATACAACAGTCTTCGCAGGTAAAATGAATTACTTTCATTGAATTTTGGGTGTTTTTATTAAAAAAAAAGGTTTTAAAACAGTATCCTGACCAAACTTTGACATAAACCAGTCTGTGATTCACTCAACATCGTCTGATTCTATTACTACTATTAGTCAAAATATTATATCATTTCTGCTTTTTTTAACTAAAAAATTAGGTATAATGTCATTTAAAATAGGTTTATTGACCATGAATAAAAAAAAAGCATCAGAAAAAGCGAATGAAACGTCAGAAAAAAAAGTTAATTTTCAATTTTGACCCGGAATGACAACAAGTTCATGGTGGACGGGAAGACAACAAAAGGGTTAAACCTGCAGGTAGGAACATCAGGGTGAGGTCAGGGTGTGGTTTTTGGTCAGATGATATATGCAAGCTGTTTTTTGAAGCCGCGGTGTTGCTCTGTAGGCGTAGCAATGTCGGTCTGTCGGTCTCTCGGTCCACCACTTTGGACCAGACTAAAAATATATAAACAACTATTAATTGTCATGGAGTTTTATGCATACATTCATGATCCCCAGAGGATGAGTCCAACTGACTTTGGTGAATCCCTGACTTTTTCTGTATGGATGGACCACCAGCAGGTCAGATTTTTCCCTTATCCTGGGAAATATCTCAACATTAGTCTATATCCACGACGTTCCAATTCTGTGATTGCTCTGGTGCTGCCGGAAATTCCACCAGATGTCACTCTTTTCGGCAGGATGTCCGTCGCCTTCCGCTTTCTTTGTGTTGGCATTCTAAACTCAGGTGGATTTATGAGGACTATGGTTAACTGCTCCTCAGATCTCTGCAGGGTAAATCCAGACAGCTAGCTAGACTATCGACTAAAACAACCTTTGAACGTACACGTTCCACCAAAACAAGTTCCTTCCCGAGGCTATTTTGCAGAGGCACCAGGGCTCCATGCAGCGCTCAGCTCCGCCCGTAACGATTGTAATTGGTTTAAAGAAATGCCAATAAACCAGAGCACGTTTTTCTCCTATCCTGGAATGCTGTGTGGACTAGCCAGACTCCTGTGGAGGAAGGTCTGGCAATGCAAGAATATCTCAACATCTACTCGATGGATTGGCACAAAGTTTTGCACAGGCATTCATGGTTCCCAGATAATGAATCCTACTGACTTTGGCGGTGCCCTGACCTTTCCTCTAGCACCATCACAAAGTTAATGACATCTTGACAGTAATTGTATGGCTTAATACTGAATTTGGTTCATATTCAAGCACTGTGCATTCTGCAGCCCCCTTCAGGATGAATCATAATAACTTTGGTGATCCTTTAACTTTTCCCCTCGTGCCATTTTCGCATCAAAATTGGATTTTTGTCCAATACTTTGGTTTGTGTATAAAATACCTGCAAAGCTAATGACTTTCCCATCAGCCTGAGCTACACTTTGTGTTTAGCGTTAATTGGCAGATGTTAGCATGCTAAAACGGTAAACTAAAATGCATTGTCTTTAATTGCCATGTTAGCATTAGCCTTTAGCTTGAAGCACTGCTGGGTCCAAGCCTCAAAGAACTACAAATATGGCTGTATGACTTTAAGATGTGTTAAATGTGTATCTTTCCTTTCATTTTTCTTTTTGATTAATTTGCTGATTTCGTTGCATGTTATGGGCTTGCTTTTGAAGATGCTTTTGTCACCGGCTATGTGTTTAAACAAAAGGGCTTGAACTTCTTTCTGGCTGAAAATATTGAGACCCACTGGTTTACAAAAATACCACATCCACCTCCAACCCTCCAAATGGCCTTGTGGGACTTTGGTGCCCCACTAAGCCACAGATATGGGCTTTCAACGCCAGTCTGGCTGTGATCACACTCCCCTGGAATTCTTTGGTACACCAGCACTCCCAGTCCTGATTATCGGCCCTTTCACAGTGATTACATTGTTGTCTGAGTGATTCCAGACTGGTTAGTCAATGAGAATTCAAGTTTACATTTCTAGATTAAGTTCTCAGACAGTTGTGCCACTATGAAATGACGAATGAATGAATGAATGAAATGATGTTTAATGCTAAATTCCTCCTGTGTCAAATACTGTATGTGTTAGGTTTCTCCTCTCACCTATAAGAAGCAAAAGTCTGTAAAGACCGGAGAGCAACAGACAGTCTCAGCAGGTGAAAAAAAAATGTAATAGAAAAAACTTTTCTCAACTCATCACCAGGGTCATACAGTAAAGATCTGCTCGCTTTGGAGCAGAGTGGATGCTGGAATGAACATCCTCAGCCAACAAGCCTGTACTGGAAGTCTGAATTTAAGAGGTGCTTGCCATAAAGTACTTGGACCAAATGTTGAATTGTGGATTTTGGCCTCACTCACACTCTCACACACACACACACACACACACACACACACACACACACACACACACACACACACACACACACACACACACACAGACACACACACTTTGCAGCTGAAGGTGAAAAATGTGAGAAATAGTTCACATTTGATTTGTTGAAAGTAGAAACAGGTCTGTGTTTGATAAATAGTGTCTATGGAGGAAAGAAGAAATCTACACCAACGTGAGGTGTTCATCAACTGGAAACACACGCTGTGATGATTCATTGTGAAGGAAAACACAGAAATCATGTTATGTTTTAACAGAACGGCCGACTCAAGCCTTTGGTTGTAGCGCTTGAATCAGCTTGATGTTTCTTACTTTAGAAATATCGACATAAACATAATATTTGTAAACAGATTCATAAAAGTAGAACTCCATGTGTCTTAACACAAAATGCATGTGCCAGATCACATGGGAGACGAAGGGGCAAGGGTCACAACTGGGATCTCTTCCCTTTCTTCTTCTAAACTTCAGAAAAGCATACATTATTTTTCCTTAAATGTTATATATTTTATGAAATGGGTGGCTTTAGGTGCTGCACAGATCTTCAAGAGGACATTTCTTCCAGTTTTTGCGGGGACACGGGAGGTAGGAAGCTACACTTCTTGCTCCAGTCCAGTCATCAGAACAGCGGGAAAACCAAGGCACTCTTGTTGAAGACAAAGTTAAAAAGCCTTTGTTGATGCGGCTAATGCATGCAAAGAGTAAAAAATACACACCCAATAGTTCAGTGAGGTTCAAATCTGATAAGTAAAAGCATTTGATACATTATAAGGTGTGAATCAAATGCTTTTAATCATCCCACTTGAACGTCACTGCACTATGGATACATACTTATGGAAAAAGTTGGCAATATATTGTCAGTGTGAAATAGTACAAACAAATGAGATTTTTAAATGACATCCCAGTGTAAAGGATTTCAAATCATACTCCATTACTTTTCTCCAGTGCTCAAGGCTCCACGTTTTGTTCTCTTTACCCCAGGTTATGTGTTTCTGTGTGCTTTAGTTGCACAGAAGTGGTTTTCAAATGGCAGCCCCGCCATAAATTCAGGCTCCGTGAAGTTCACGATGCTACGTTTTTATTGTTCACAGAGGAGCTGAATCCATTCTGTCATGATTAGTGAGGCTTCTGTGACATTTAGAAATACCCTTGCTAGCTGTCTATCATATCTGTCAGTGAGCTTTGATTTGCAACTACAGTTTCTTTAGCTGATGCAGTTTATGTGACTTATTCTATCCTGATTTAGAGAATGGTTGACTTCTATATTTAATCATTTTGCAGTTTATGTGACTAATGCACCTGGAGATAGACATGGCTTTTCCACTCCTAGAAAACCACTGTCAGATTTTGACATTTTGATCCAACAAGGATTGTAGTGAGAGCAATTCAGACTTACTTTGGCCAATTTAAAAGAGAAAAGGTTCTACGGTACTTGGAAAATAATACACAAAATAAAGCAGGTGCTCCTGAAATGGACAAAATGTACAAGAGAGGAAAAAAGATTTTCTTCCTGGCTTGCGGACACTGACGTTTGCCTCTTTGGAACTCTATAATTCAACCCTTGATGTTTTATGAACTCACACATCACATCAAGTGCTAATTGTAATCTTTTATAACTGATAAATGCAGCCAATCTATGACTCACTGTAGCAGCTGCAGTGCAACAATACTTCAAAGTTGCAGTACTTCTCTTTCATGTGGTGTGTTCCCATTGTTTTGTCCAGCACACATATGCTGGATGAAGTGTCCATGAAGGTGCAGAAACAATGCAGAATCAATAGGGGGCGCCAACAATCCAAAAACAAGCTCATCTGCTGTGGCATTAAAGTTTTATCCTGATAGATTCAATAGTAACTAAACCAGACTGGTTAGTCAATGAGAATTCAAGTTTACATTTCTAGATTAAGTTCTCAGACACTTGTGCCACGATGAAATGACGAATGAATGAATTGTTAAAGTTTTATCCTGATAGATTCAATAGTAACTAAACCATGAAATATCTGATGGGAATCCTTAACGAAGGCCGCCGAGGTAGCTGAGGTGTGTGTGTGCGTGTGTGTGTGTGTGTGTGTGTGTGTGTGTGGGGGGGGGGGGTGATAGGCATACTTTACCACTCAGTGCCATCTACCTCCCTGGTCTCTCATTGGCCAAAACTCATTAACAGTTTAATGAGAATGTGAGTTGACTCACTAATTCAGGTCAGAATGGTACTGACTGGCTACTTTATCAGATGATAAGGTTGTTTGTGTGTGTGTGTGTGTGTGTGTGTGTGTGTGTGTGTGTGTGTGTTTGTATTCTACAATGATACTCACCCAAGATATTTCAAGTATCAACCCCCCTCCCCTTTCTTGCTTGAAATGAGGCTGTACGTTTGCAGTTTCCTCCATCACAGAGAACATTGAAAAGTATCAACATAAATTCATGTCAGGTATAACTAATTCTGATGATGGCAAGTTTTAGTGGCAGATTTCTTTTTTTTTTAAAATGTAAACTAAACAATATAAAAGTACAGAAATAGAATCAGCAAAATGTACTTAAAGTATCAAATGTATATTGGATTGTGACACTGGATTATTAATGATCAATGAATGCATAAGCAGCTTTTTATTGTTGTTGTAGCTGGTCGAGGTAAAGCACATTTTAACCAATTAAAGGGGAACTCCACAATTTTTTCGCATTGAGTTCAGTTTAGTCATCATGAGGAGTAGATACGCAGCCTGTGAAAACAGCTGCATGGTATCTTCAGTGGCTTTGCACAATGTTCATCATCACGGTTATTTCAATTTGGGCTTGCAGACTAATTACTAATTTAAACTAATTTAAGACAGAAAACCTTCGTTATAAATTATCTTGACATTTATCTGCCAAGGGAAGGGGGGGGGGGGATCTATCAGAAGATGTTTTGAGTTGGATTATGGGAAATGTAGGACCCAATGTTTTCGGAGCTTGATCCGTAGAGACTAAAAGTCAGAAAAAATCTCTGCTGCATCGATTTTGACAATCCTTTGTCTCTCGCTGTTTCCTAAAATCCCTTTTCAACAGATTACAATATCCAAAGTAACTAGTTACTACAGCTGTCAGATGAAAGTAATGAAATAAATATTTCCCTCTGAAATGCAGTGGAGAAGAAGTATGAAGCAGTTGTGAAAACCTTTGTTGAAATCTGTTGGTAACTGACTGAATTCAATCTGTTCTTCATCAATGAGGAAACTAGAAAGATTTAACAGCCACCTTTCAAACCTACAGGTCAGTGTTTTGATATTCAAAAACATTTTTTTTGTGGACAATCACTTTAATATGATATGTGTGTGTGCATACTGTACATGCAAGTGTGTAGTCAGTGTGTGTGTTCGGGTTCAGCAACCCCTCTGACACACATACCAATGCTGCTGAATCACCTAATGACTCGTACAAAAACCTGCATCCCGTTTAACTTTTAACTGATCCTATCAACAGCCGCACCTGTCCTCTCTTTGAACACTTGTGTGGCCATGTTTTTAGCGTGTATCACTTACACCAGGGAGACAGGCAAACACAGACGGACACCCAAAAACAAACTGACACAGGTAGAGAACGGGGGGAAGAATTAAAGGCTGCTGGTGTTGACTTTAGAGAAGATTAGAAACAGGGAGCGGAGAGAGGCTGACGTGAGACTGTTAATGTGTCATTATGTAACGCATACAAAAGCTCATTGTCGTTCATGTCGTATCATGTGTTTTAGAACAATTCTAATAGAAAAGTGACCCACTAAAAACACTTAAGAAGTCAGTCTTGCATCGCATATTTAACACAGAAGCATTGTTGATACAGGTAGAAACCATAGACTGTATAAAACTGGTAGAAACACAATTTTAGTTATTAAAGTTACTAAATGTCACTGACTTTGTCAAGAAATATAAATGCCTTTTGTGTCACACATGCATACAAAAGGCTTTACTGTGTCAAAACACACTCTTAAACTCCTGATCAGAGGACACCAGTAGCACTGGCGGCGGCTGAGTGAAGGACTGAGAGTGAAGGGGGATGAAAGACAAGACAAGCCTGGTGTGGCAGGCGAGATGGATGCTTAGAGTAAGATGCAAAGACAGACATGCCTCATGCTCGTGTTAGCCGGGGCTTAACATGGCTTTCACTGGGATAATTTAAGCCTGGGGGCAAAGATACTTTAGCAACGTGGAAGATAACTACTAATCTGACGGTCCGTGTTGTCCTGATGGTCTGGAAAATTCCACCACAGCCTTTTTAACTACATCTGTTTCTCTCAGCCTAGTCTCGCTTTGCCAGACCTTCCTCCACAGCGCTGCGGAGGAAGGTCTGACTAGTCCACACAGCATTCCTGGATGGGAGAAAAACTTGCTCCGGTTTATCGGCATTTCTTTAAACCTTGTGTTGTCATCCCGTCGACCATGCAAGATGCAACTTTTGTTTTTTTTGGGTTAGAATATTAAAATTAAAACGGCAAGACACTTTTGTCACTTTTTACGAAGGTTTTTTTTTTCCTGCGTCTTTTTTAAGACATTTTTGCTGTTGTTTTTAACCATGTTTTTGAAGCTTTTCTTCCGACATTTCGGTCACTTTTTTTCTCAATGTTTTTGTCACGTATTCCGAATTTCTTTTGTCAATTCTTTTCTTCAAATGCCATACAATTGAATAAAACACTTAAATTCAATGAAAGTAGTGAACTGAACATTTATATTACTTGTGTGTGACTTGATTGAAAGAAACCTGAATTTCTGATATAGAAACTTTTGGAAAATGGGTCAAATTTGACCCAAGGAAAACAGGAGGGTTTAACCAATCACAATCGTCGTGGGTGGTGCTAAGTGCCGGACGGAGCCCTGGTGCCTCTGTAAAATAGCCTTGGGAAGGAAGGTTCAAAAGTAGTTTTAGCCGTGTAACAGAAAACTCAGATTGGACAGATAGTCTAGCTAGCTGTCTGGATTTACCCTGCAGAGATCTGAGGAGCAGTTAACCATAGTCCTCACAAATCCACCTGAGTTAAAAATGCCAACACAAAGAAAGAAAGCGGAAGGAAACATCGGCGAAAAGACATTTCCTGCTGCACCGGAGCAATCCCGGAAGTGGAATGTCAAGGATATAGACTACGTTACAACAGGAGATTCTCTTCACCTCACTTTATCAAAGGAGACACTGTGGGCCACACCTTCTACTGTGTATTGCTGCAGGCAGTATAAGACATGTATGTTTCTCTGGAATTAAGAAATGAATTAATATCCTCTCAGTCATAACCACATAGTTTGGATTGTGTACTGTGGAGGATTTGAAAGCCCCCCGGGGTCATGACATTTAACATGAAGTGCTTCCCCCTTTCTTATCTTCTTGCCTACTTGTTCTGTTTGTCTAGAAATATACAGTAATCATTTTTTTGAATAATTTGAAAAAGTTTCATAAAACACATTATGTCTTCTTCGGCATTAAATTCATTTTCCTAGCACTTTGAGTGCTTATTCCAGTCATGGGATGTATTGTAAAACACTGAGATCCTGTGCTTTGCCCTCTTAAATTTTGGTCAATTGCAATGTTTTGGTTACGTTGTATTTTCATTATATTGTTCAATTATTGCTCTTTGAGATACAAACTTGAGCTAAAAGCATGCTTAAACACCAATGTCCAGTCAACCATTTTTTCAACTTTCTTTTTGATTTGTGCCATAAACGAGCCATAGACCTTGTTGGCACACAATGTGAAAAATTTATTGTAAATGCATCTAATTTGACCTTTTATCTTCTCCTTTTTATGTGGTCGTGATTTATTGATGCTAACATGTTAAATGTAGCAACTTTAAAATCTCCTGTATTCAAATATAGCTCAAAAGCTTGTTCTCTCATTTTTATAGACATACTTAAAACACCAATATCCAATCAATCATTATCAACCTTTTCTCAGAACAATAGAATTCTGATTTGTGCCATTAAGCATTTACATTTGTGCCATAAAGGACCCATGCATCCTGCTGGCACAATCTGAAAAATTGATTTTAAAGCCGTCTAATTTTGTCTTTTATCTTCTCCTTTTTAAGCTGTCGTGATTTATTGATGCTAACATGCTAAATGTAGCACCTTTAAAATCAGTTTTTCTCAACCGTCACACAAAGGCATCAGGGTCCAGTCTTTCAAGAGTAGAAATGTATTCAAATATCACCCTAAAAGCCTGTGTTCTCTCATTTTTATACAGACGAGGTTCTTTACAAATCTTTTCGGTTGCCCAGCAACTGCAAAAGGACAACCTGTCCTGAAAGCCACGGTCACGGCTCAGTTCACCAGAGGGAGGGGGAAGGTCTAGACTGCAGTACTTACAGGGATCAGAAGAAATGAGGGGGGCTAGGTGAAGGGTCAGAGGTTGCCACCAACCAGTGGGAACAAAAAAAAGGGTGACCTTCTGTCAACAAAAGGTAGAAACAAAATGCAAGGACTGTGTGCTCAAAATGTTGCACAAGCATGGAGTTTGAAGGTTTAAAGGCCAACCAGTGGAAGACGGATTCAGAACCTTTACTTAAGTAAAAGTACTAATACCACACTGTAAAAATACTCTGTTACAAGTAAAAGTCCTGCATTGAAGATGTTACTTAAAGGTGCAGTAGGTAAGACTTATAAAACTAACTTTCTGTCATATTTGCTGAAACTGACCCTATGTTCCAGTAGAACAACATGAAGCAGGTCATTTAAAAAAAAATCCAGCTCCTCTGGCTCCACCTACAGCCTGTAGTGAGATTTGCAGAAATCCACAGCTCCCTGTTCAGATGCACCAATCAGGGCCGGGGGAGGTGTCTAACTGCGTGTCAATCACTGCTCATGCACACGCATTCATTCTCCCTTGTGGGGGGAGGGGCTTAGGAGACCGTTTGGTCTTTAGCAGAAAGGGGGGGAGGGACTGAGAAGTTCTCGATGGTCAAATTCTTTGGCTAAGTCCTGGATCTTCACAATCCTACCTACAGCACCTTTAAATTAACGTATTGTGTCATCAGAGAAATGTACCTAAAGTACTCAATGCAGAACAATCCTCACATTTTTAGAAACAATCCAAACAGTTCTGTGTTTAATGGTCTAATCATTTCAGCTGGACTTGTAGGCTGTTATATTGTTGGGTAGTTTAATTTATAATACGTCACATTTTATAAACTGCATGTGTTTTGTTTGCAAACATCTTAACTTGTAAAGTAACTAAAGCTGTCAGATTAATGTAGTGGAGTAAAAAGTGCAATATTTCTCTATGAAATGTAGCGGAGTAGAAGTAGAAAGTGGCACAAAAAGAAAAGACTCAAGTAAAGTACAAGTACCTCAAATTTGTACTCAAGTACTGTACTTGAGTACAAATTTGAGGTACTTGTACTTTACTTGAAATGTACTCAGTTACATTCCACCACTGCCCAAAATCTACGTCAGCGCCTGATTGCATCTAGAGTATCGTTCATTGTAAAATGGAGGCCTTTTTGACTAAGTGGCTGCTGCACATCCATTGCACAATACCCACCGTATGGAAAGTATGATGCAGGAACAAACTATGTGAGCAGATAGTAATTTACACAACGGGTACTTGTAATTAAAGTTATACACTGTACAGCCGTGCTTTACATTTGCCTCCAGGGCAGGTTTGAGCTGCTTGTCTTGTAAAACAAAAGACAGAAAGAAAGTTATAGCTCTGATAGTATAGCTTTATTAGACTGACAAAAGTTGATTTGACATTACATAGGAACATGTACCTTCAGGATTTTTTTCTTATGTACAACAAAATCTTACATACGCACACACAGAACAGAACAGACAGTGTTAAGCACAAAGTGGTGGAGAATCACACGATCAAAGTGACAGCAGTCTTTAGGTATCATGTGGGGTGTGAGGTGGCTCCGGTTTGTTCAACTCTTCGTTTGCACGGTGATCTAGCTGTCGAGCTGAATGAGAATCCGCGACCACGTGTTTATCATCAGACGCATGCTGCTAACCCACACGGATCCCCCAACGATCCCTTCTCTTTATTTACAAAATGGCAGTGGTTTCGTCTAGAAAACAAAAAGATTGATTAGGTGGCTTTGTTCAATTGTTCGTGGCACTATTCACTCACCACCGTTCTTAAAGAAGAGGCTCATCATCAATACAAAAATATAGTACAGCAATTTTCTTGTCATAGCAAACATTCATACCTGTCCCGTCAATGGCCCAGTCACATCAGCAGCCATTCAGATAAAATGATAAAACATAATCTGCTACACAAAGCAAACATAAAAGGGGGGCATAAACATCAGCAGTGATTTGCAAGTTTTAGCACATTTGAAACCAATATTGTGTAATTTGCATCAAAGCTAACCACTTTGTAAATCATGCTCATGTGTTTTAGAAAATTTTGTTTTTCTCTATTGTTGAAAGCAGCCATTAGTTTCCATTCATTTCTGTACAATATGAGAACTCTAGAAAGTTGCTTGAGTTGTGTAATTCATCAAAGTATATCACATAGGAAATGCCCTGAAGGAAGCAGACGTTTTATATTTTAGTCATAAATGTTACCAGGGGCACGTTCAATCTCAAAACGGTGTGTGTCTGCCCTGTGGGGATAGAGATTTTTTGTGGATTTGTTGGCATCTGTCGCTCAAGAATTATGTGTTATGAACTTTATTTTTTTTAACTAAATTGAGCTCGAGGTTTTCAAAAAAAGTGGTGGGTGCAAAATGACTCATGACGACCATCTGATAGGTACGCGTACCCACCGTCCCCCACCGAAATCGACGCCTATGTACTATATCAGTGACAAAACTTAACGTTGACTTGATGTTGACTGTGATGGATTACACAACTCAAGCGAGAATCTGAATTTCCTACTGTGCAGTAATGAATGGGAGCCAGCAGCTGCCTGGAACGGAATAAAAACTGTATTAGCATGCTTTGAGAAATGGTCAACAAAAGTGCAAATTGTACATGAGTCGTGTTTAAGAAGCTGAAACTTGCAAACACACTGGTACGGCCTTTTAAGATTGAAATATTTCTTCATAATGACTTACAGTAATGCATGGTCGTCATAAAGTTACAGTGGTATACAGCTGTCACTTAGTCACATAACAACACACTCCTGGTTAGAAGCCAGATGAACACAAGGACCCTTTGAGGTAAAAAAGTTTTACTTGAAGCTCTCAGTGAAATCTTTATGGGACAACAAGCTCTTTGTTGGAATTTTGACCACAAGCTATTTAGTTAAAATGTTAAAGATGAACTTTTAGGTCTCTGGGAACCCTCGTGTCCTTTGTCTTGGTATCATTTTATCAGGTACAGCATGTTCTCTGCCAATAAAATGTAAGATATACGAAACGGAGACAAAATCTGACATACAGTTAGCGAAAAAACCCCAGGACATAGTTCTTATTTGTTCTCCTTCTTTCCAAAAAAAACCTCCAAGCTTTCAGGCGTGTGCATGTTGTCAGAGTTGTACTGTTTTGACATGATGGGACGTTTCAGGTTTTTTTTTTAAAAAGAGGAGAAAATCAAGGGTGCTTCTGACCCTTTGCACTCGGAAACATCTGGGGATTTCACACAGGTGAGTCACAATGAGACTGCCAGATGTTTTTTTTCCTCCAAGCACATCAAAAGCTAATTGTCCAAATGTAATTACACAAATAAAAGCATCCAGTGAACTGCATGCAGGCAGCAGGGGGTTTTCTTTCCCACATCCCACCTTACACCAACCTACACTGATGTCCCCCTGTTGCCTTCCAACCATTATCAACCTCCACAGTGCCTTGGTTTACTTAACCCGAGGCGCCACAATCTATCAAAGCAGCCGGCGTTCTCTCTTGAGCGCGGGCGCTGGAGGTGTGACATTTTCTCTACGACACAATACATGGCCATTTGTCAAACATTCACATTACAGAGAGCGAAAAAGGTCTGAGCCACATCCGCGTATCGGAGCACATGCCACCCAGAGAGGAGCAGACACAGAAAATCTATCCTCTCCCTGTGTGGGTACAGCAGTCAATGAGATCTTTTTTTGGGTGTTTGACGAATAGCGTTGTGCTTGCTTGACAGTGGCTTTGTCCGCTGGGACTCTTTGAGGAGGAGTTCCTGTGTTGTAATTGTCATGTAGAGGACGCAGGAAGACTGATCTCCTGCTCCTCGGGGGTCGATAAAAGGCCAGAAAAGTCCATAAGGTCAGCCCCATAGTTCATGGAGAACCCTGTTGTCTGGCGATGCTTCGAAAGGGTCAAAGGTCAGACGATCTATGTACATTGAGTGAACAGTCAAAGCTCTCGAAACTGTTTTTTTTTTTTTTTTTCCTCAGCATACAGCGTCCAGCGTCCAGTGTTTGGCAAGTACATACAGTAGTTCTTCATCGCCTCACTGCTTTCTTCCTTGCTCCTTTTTGTTTCTCAATGTCTGAGTTTCCACCTTCCTCCATTTCTCTCTCTCTCTTTCTTTCTTTCAGGTGCAGCAGTCTCGCTCCACGTGGCAAAAGAGGGGGGACATGGTTGGCAGGGACGTAGAGGTGGAGGGGTCGGATGAGGAAGACATAAAGGAGGAAGCCACGGTGGTGGTGGTGGTGTCGGTGGAGTAGGCGAGGAGCGAGGGGTAAGGGCTCATCTTTTCGATGTTGACGTAGGTGGTGTTGAGCAGGACGTAGTGCTCCCCGCTGAAGCTGGAGAAGATGGTGGAGATGCGGGACACCAGCTCGTGGAAGGAGGGCCGCCGCTCGGGCTTCGGATGCCAGCACTCGATCATCAGCGTGTAGCTGCAGGGAGAGGGAAGGAGAGGAGTCTTTTTTTCCAGCTTCTTAAATTTGAACGTTAACTGCTTTTCTCTGTTTAATATGACTGAATATCTTTTAGAATAGAATGCCTTTTATTGTCACTATACACATGTACAATGAGATTAAAAGCATCTCCTTTTCCAGTGCCAACATGTGATAAATATAACATGGAATAAAATAAGTAGTGCAAAAAAGGGGGGTATGGTGCACAGTTCTGAGATGCTATATACATATAAAAAAATAAATATGGTTTTATATACAGTGTGATATGCAGTGTTATTGTACATTATTTGAATATTGCCCAATAGTGGTGATCATTTTCAATGAGTAATAGATATTGGACAATGAGAGTTATTATATTGCACAGTATACAGATATTGCACAGTAATGGAATTGCACAGTGGGTGGGTAGAAGAAAGTCCGGGAGTTGGGGGGTTAGACTGTGAAGTCAGTGCATGTGTGAGTTCAAAGTGGTTATGGCTTTTGGAAAAAAAAACTGTTCCTTTTTGGTTTGGGACTGTTGGTTGAACAAAAGACTAGCCATGGGCCAGTTACTGGTTTCAAAGTATACCGTGGTTTGAAAAAGTCAAGGTTTCAAAACCACTAACATTTTCTGTCATACCGTTCCTAAGGTATGAGCTGTTTTTTATGAGTGGTCAAGGACAGAAAGTGCAGTTTAGTAATCCATCTCCCTGCAAGTATGCCGTGTTTAAAAAAATTAAATACATTGTGTTCAATGTACCCAGACATTAAAAAAAAATACATTTTAAAGCTGTAATTGCAATACTGCAATACCGTAAAACTGTGATACTTTTGCTGAAGGTTATCATACCGTCAGAATGTTATACCGGCCCATGCCTACAAAAAACATTACCTTGTGCTCTAGGAAATTGTTTTTTTACTACTTTATTCCCATTTTATAGATTAAACAATTAATCAGTGAATAAAAAAAGACCACAGATAAGTAGTCGTAACTAGAGCAGCAAAGACGAAGTGATTCATTAAATGGCAACTATTTTTATGATCGATTAATCGGTTTGAGTCGTTTTTTTATGAAAAAATAGTAAAAAAAAAAAATCTCTCGTTTATTTATTCACTCAGTAAACTGAATATGTTTGAGTTGTGGACAAAACGAGACATTTGAGGACGTCACCTTGGCCTTTGGGAAACACTGATTGACATTTTTTCACCATTTTCTGACATTTTACAGACCAAACATCTAACCGATGAATCGAGAAAACAATTGACAGATTAATCGAAAATAAAATAATCGTTAGTTGTAGCCTCTGGCTAACTGAATAGTAATTATGGAACGTTTTCATTTACCTTAATTTTGCACAATTCATATAGTGTTTTCCTCTTGATGAGTTTCGCTGTTATGTTCTATAGGAGATTATGTTGCAGGATTATGGAAAACACTACTGGCCAGATTTTCATGAAATCTGAAGGGTGTAGCATGAGCCAAGGAAGAAGCTATTTAATTTAGGAGCAGATCGGGCAGATACACAAACTATTTTTCTCTTTCGTTAACATTGTCAGACAGGTGCTATATGGGGCAGATTGTGCTTCATTCATGTGGTGTCGGAATAATGGGAAAAATGAGTTCCCGACTAGGAAACTTCACACTGCATTAACATTATGAGATAGGGCCTTGGCGGAGATCCGCGCTCTCCGAGTGCCCTTCTACATTCTTTTATTTTCATATGCTGTTTCACTTGTGATATGTTTTGACATATTTCAGTTCTATTTTTTTTTTCCATGAAACAATAAATCATATATTAGCCACTATTTGAACCTGGAAACTTAAGGGCTCCTGCACACTGGCTGCGTGGCGTGAGTGTGTCAGCTACGTGGCGTGTCTGTTTTTATTTCGGCTCCCATGTTAACAGGTTAAAGCTTACACACTACCTGCGTGACACGCACGTCTCAAAAAACGCGTGCATGCCAGAAATAGGACCAACGCCTATTTTTCAAGCGACACGCAAGCGTGTTGGAAGCGTTTCCAGGCAAAATAGAATAGGAAAAGATGTTTATATGTCATTTTGACACAAATACATTTAAAACATGACATTTTGATGTCTGAAAGTGTCTAGGTTTTGACATAAATGCAGATATAAATGTAATTTAAAATAGATTTTCAAATATTGCACCTGTCAATACAGAACGAAATATTCTGTAGCCTATTTTGCCGTCAATAGTGCCGATGTTGTCTTTGCTGTAATCAAATCAGTATATATTTATGTTTATGTTTATGGGAAACATACATGTGTACAGACAAGGCTAGCAGCAGCAGCGCCGCGTCAGACACATTTCTGGTGTGCAAAGACAGAAAACGCCACGCAGCCGCCACGCAACTGACACGCAACAGAAACGCCACGCTCACGCCACACAGGCAGTGTGCAGGAGGCCCAAGAGGCAACTTTATGTTTTTAACTCTATCAGAGGGGCTTCATTCTTAAAATTCTACAATAGAAACTAATAGTCAACGTGTCTCAAAGATAACTTTCACACCAACAATCAATCATGTTTTATCAAAACTCTTCACCCTGTCAGAAGTTGACGTCTCTCTTATTGCCATTATTGTTGTTCTTTTCCTGACTTGCCACCCTATCATTGTTAAAAATGAAGAAAAATGGCCCTCCATTACGACAGGTCCAAGGTATCTGCCAGCGACTGCTATCACCAAAACACCGTGTGAACGATCGGGAGTGAAGAATTGCGGGAATGTTTGCAGATGTGCATCACCCCCTGATGTCTCCGTTTAATTTACAGCTTGGGAACTTTTGGGCCTCTACCTCCCTCACCTGAACACTCCCACTCGCCTCTAATTTCCACACACACTATATAGACATGCAGTGAATACTCATGGTGTTATCTGCACCGTATGAGATCACACTTGGCGTCCGTTTCACTTCACTCACCGGTGGGTCGGAGTTTAATGGATAAGGACAAATCAGTGAGTAAGCGAGTGGATGTGTGAGCTGTACTGACACTGAAATACTTTCCTGTGATTTGATGTGACATTCTATATAAATAACTGTATGTTTTGTTTCTTTCTATCGCTCATTACTCAAAGAGGTTGCCCTTTTTTTTTTTTTTTCAGCCACATCAGGTTTGGCAGAATTTTATCAGCAGAAAAGATAACTTTTTCTAAAGATTGATAGTCTGTTTTTTTGCCTGGCAAACTCTGCTGTGAACAGATCCAAATAAAACTCGAAAACTCAAACTGTTGACGGAAAGTTCAAGAAAATAGTGGCAGCACTTAACTACCACAGCAACAAAAAGAGACAAATAAAAAATACTACACTGGCATTGGATTTCCATTTTAAACTTTCTTTGTGTTTTAGCGGTGAAGCAAGAAAAGTGACTTTCATTTGACCCACAGCTGTGATGAGATGTAACGCTTGACTGTGAGTGTGTTTCAGACTGTTGCTGAGGTAGATGATGGATGATCGAAACTTGAGGGGTTTTTATTTATGACTTCCATTGCTTATACAGCTCTTTCACCTCCACCTTTCTCCCCCTGCTGCTCCCTCCTGATTTTAAGACTCTCGCTCTCTCCTCATGATGTATTTAAGTGCAGCTCTACAGTTTATCACTCACACTAACTGAGCTGTGGCACTTTGCTAGAGGAGGTGAATGACAGGTGAGTATAAGCATGTGTATATATATATATATGAGTGTAAGTGTGTGTGGGTGTGTGTGTGTGTGTGTGTACTTACAGGGCGTCAGGGCAGAACTCGGGCTGCAGCAGCCTCCTCCCCTGCAGGAGGAACACGGTGATGTCGAAGGAGTTCACATCCGAATATGGTGGGGCTCCACGGGTCATCAGTTCCCATAGCAACACGCCAAATGACCACTATAGTACAGACAAGAAAATGAACTCTCACTGTTGTCCTTTTACCAGTCTTGCATTGCCTGACCAAACGCCACAGCACTGTGGAGTAAAGTCTGGCTAACATTACACCACACATATATTTCAGGATAGGAGAAAAAATAACGCTCTGGGTTGTTTGCATTTTTTTAAACCAATCCCAATCGTCATGGGCGGCGCTAAGCTCTGGACGCAGTGATGGTGGCTCTGCAAAATAGTCTCGGGAACTTGTTTTGGTGGAACATTTGCACCCCGCAAAAAGAAAATGCCACATACAATATTAAATGAAGTTAACTGTTCACACAACACAGTAACGTGAGCTATTTAAATTAGCTCGATACGTGTTAAACATAATTTGCTCTTACCAGTGTATCACCGCGTGTAACGTTACTTAGAGAGTAAAAGCTGTAAACATAGTCTTTGTAAATCTTTACAAGCATTCACCGAAAGAACCGAGCAGCCCTGCCTTGTTGCACGATCAAAAATGTCTTCCAAAGTTGCTATTTTCAGCGTATGGTTTAGCTAGATCGAAGGTTGTGTTGTTGTTTCCCGTAGCTAAGGGATTTTGAGAACGGCAACACACAATGATAAGAAGCGGACGGGGCAAAGCCTGACATTGCGCTGGATGTCAGATTTTATGCTGGAAAATGTACTTCTGCTAATCCAGACTTTTATGAAGTTATTTACATGACATTTGTAGTTGTTATTAACAGTCCTCACCACGTCTGACTTGGGTGTGAACTTGTGTGTCTGCAGACTCTCCAGAGCCATCCACTTGACGGGCAGCTTGACTCCACTCTTGTTGTGGACGCTGTAATATTCTTTATCATAAACGTCTCTAGCCAGTCCGAAGTCTGCCACCTTCACTGTGTAGTTCTCATCCAGCCTGTCGGGGCAAAGAAAGGACTTTTTATTGTACTGTTTTTTTTTTTTTTTAGTTTTTTTTTTAAAACTTTGCTCTTCTCTTTGTTCTTACAACTAATCAACCCTTCCCAATGTTCTCCTTCTCTTGTATTCTTTCTCATCTCATATGCAGTACTATATCTTTTCTGTTCTCTTCCCTTCCAAGCTGTATTTAATTCTATTTTAGTCTCATCTATTGTACCTCTTGCTCTATATATAAAACACACTTGTGTGATATTGAATGAATAGATGTGAACTTACATGCAGTTCCTGGCAGCTAGGTCTCTGTGGACAAACTTCTTGCTGGCCAGATACTCCATCCCTCTGGCCACCTGCAGCCCGAAGCCCATCAGGTCCTTCACTGTTGGGTTCTGTGGGTAAAAACAATCATCAAAGTTCTGGGAGACAAAATAACTGGCTGGGTTTAAACTTATCATTAAAGGTCCCATGACATGGTGCTCTTTGGATGCTTTTATATAGGCCTTAGCGATCCCCTAATACTGTATCTGAAGTCTCTTTTATATAGGCCTTAGCGATCCCCTAATACTGTATCTGAAGTCTCTTTCCCGAAATTCAGCCTTGGTGCAGAATTACAGCGTGTAATTACAGTGTGGGCTTGACCAACTGCCACTTTGCTCGCCCATGATGTCTCTCTCTCATGGGTGGGCCAAATTCTCTGGGCGGGCAAAGCAGAGAAAGGGGAGGTAACCTTGCTCCTTATGACGTCATAAGGAGAAGATTCCAGATCGGCCCATCTGAGCTTTCATTTTCTCAAAGGCAGAGCAGGATACCCAGGGCTCGGTTTACATCTATCGCCATTTCTAGCCACTGGGGGACCATAGGCAGGCTGGGGGAACTCATATTAATGTTAAAAAACCTCATAAAGTGAAATTTTCATGCCATGGGGCCTTTAAATCAACTTGTGCTGTGTTGACTGATCTATGCAGGATGTACTGTATATCTCAGTTGCAATCATTGTTTTGCACATTATCTTAAAGTTCTACAATTTCTCCACATCATGTGTGTATATATATATATATATATACAGTATGTCTCAATATATGTGTTGTGAATAAATCGCAACATGCATGCATGTAATCTGGAGTGTGCCCATACATGTCCTTCATCGCGGATGAAGTTGCGCAGGTCGCCGTGCTTCATGTAGGGCAGAACCACCAGCGGCGAGCCCTCTGGCGGCAGGCAGATTCCCAGCAGAGAGAGAACGTTCGGGTGGCTGAAGTCCTTCATGATGATCCCTTCCTTCAGGAACTGGGACACCTCTTCCAGATCTGTGATGCCTTTATCAGAAAAAGAAAAGAAAAAAAAACATTACCATTTTAACAGTTGTGTTCTAGAGCAGTGGTTCTCAACCTGGGGGTCGGGACGACTAAAGGCTCTGACACACCAACCCGACGACCGACCGTCGGCAGAAAAGGCAGTCGGACTGATCAGTCTCCCTGAGTTGGTAAAAAAAGTGCCTCGGAACACAACGAAGCGACGTCGACTTGAGCGTACGTTCTGTGTGTGCGCGAGACGTAATACGTCTTCATAACAGCAGGTGGCGCTAATCTGTATTGTCGCCCAAAAAATGAAAACTGGCAGCTGATTGGATGAAGGCGTCACATGGGTCTGGCTTCTCCCGAATTTCAAAGCCAGACCATAATGGCGGCTCGTTTGGAATACGATCTCGTATTTTACAAAAATAGTTCACCGAAACGTGTTTCTGAAAACATTTTAAGCGAGAAATAGGCCATACAGTTGCTGAATCTGTCTTCATTTCAGATCGACAAAGGTCAGTTTAAAAGATTTTTGTCAGATTTCTCATCCCGCTCGTCATTTCCGGTAATTGGTCATTGAGTCCGACTGCCCACTGTCCGACGGCTCCTCCGACTGACGGCGGCACGGAACACACCAAACAGACTCGGATCACCAACCTCGCCAGACTGTCCGACGGCCGATAATCGGGTTGGTGTGTCAGCACCTTAAGGGGGGTCGTAAGATATTTCTGGGGGTCGCCAGATGAGTTGGGGAGAAATAAAGAAATAACATATTTTAGACTTGATGAATGGTTTTAACATTAATGTGTAATGTCAAACACATGAAAAATCCACAGAGCCTGGAGAAACACATTGGACAAGAGTAGGTGCTAGATGCTAAAAGTAAACTGTCATTAAAGCAAAGCATTATTTGTTTACGTCCGTACATGTATTAATCAGAGCAGTCACAATAATCACTCAAAATCAGCAGAGGGAGGCGTAAAACAGCTGTTTACGCGGGTTTGCAGCTCTTTCTCTTGTTGTCGAGAGGGGTGGGGGCCTCATTATTCTTATTGTTCAGGGGGGTTCACGACTCGAAAAAGTCAAGAACTACTGTTCTGGAGCAGAGGTCTTCAACGTTTTTTAGGCCAAGGACCCCTAACCTGAAAGAGAGACGAGCAGGGACCCCCTACTACATACATTGTATAAAATCGACATGCATAATAAACTGGGCCTACAATAATGTGTAGGGTGGTCTAAAGCCTACACATACCTTTTAATGGTGCCCTACAATACTAAGCTATTAAAATAACATATTCTTTACATAGTCATATATTATCATGTTTTAAATTCAAACATAGATGTGCAAGGCACAGTGAATATTTAAGCTTCACTGTATCTGTGGACGGCTACCATAGTGACTACCCTACCTATTGGCCATTAAGCCTATCATCAATGTTGTTGTTTTTTATGAATAGGCCGATTTATCTCCGCTAATAATTTGTTGGATTCATGTTAAAAGGTGCTCTAAGCGGTGTCACGCGTTTTTTAGGCTACAACATTTTTTTGTCACATACAGCAAACATCTCCTCACTATCCGCTAGCTGCCTGTCCTCTGAACACACTGTAAAAAAACGCGGTCTCTGTTGACAGCCCAGGCTGAACAAACGGCAACAAAAACAAACTGTGCCAACCTGCACCACCAAACATAACAAACTTGTCTTCCAGCCAATAACAGACAAGAAGGATTTGGGGGTGGGATTGGGGGGGTTAGTGTGCGTGCACATGAAGGGGGGTGTGGGGAGTGGAGGAGACAGAAGTGTGAAGAGGGAAGTTAGCTAGAGTTAGCCGTTTTATTTGACAATACTTGGAACGTCAACAAGAAGTGACGTCACCCAACATTGCTTAGAGCACCTTTAATGTATAGTTTTTAGACTTTCAAAAAAGCATTAAACAACAATTTGGCAGCCAAATGCAGTGACTCTGAGGACTCTCTAGGGGTTGCGGACCCCCTGTTGAAGATCTCTGTTCTAGAGAAAGAAAAAGCACAGGGAGAGTTGGCGATGTTGGGTATTGAAAAGATCTTTCAGAGTACAGTTGCAACATGGAGCAACTCTGCTGTACTGACATTAGCAGGAAGGCCATCTTATAAACCTTTGGGGGAAAAAAGGATGCTCATGGTAATAAAAAATAAATAAAAAACAAACTCCCTGAATATCCTCTCCCAGACCTGACCCACGCCAAATTCCCATTTGCCAATTGCATCTCTGCGTCTGACGTCCCGCACTTTAGCCCCACTGACTCTGCTGTAATCTGGTTAGAGATGGAAGCTCTTTAGAGCTGGACAAACCAGCCGAGTGGCCTTCACCTGAGGTTAGACCCCCAAAGATACAAAGAGATGACATTTGAATTCAGAGCTACAATATGAAAAATGATTTATTTGAAGGGGGTGTGCATAAGACTGACATGACACTGTCATAACCATGAAGGAGTCTTTTTTAATGTTTGACTTTTGATTTGTTGATTATTTCAGAGCCTCAATTTGAAAGTCAACGACAAAAATGACGTCATTGCTGTGTGGATATTCCTTTCTCTATCATACACTAATCTTTCTGGAAATGCAGTACGCGTCTCTGGCTCTTCTACTTTCAACAACTTGTCTTAGTAATAGTTATATTGGGATAAAAGCACCAACTCAAGGTCTCCAATATAACAAAAGAACACAAAAAACAATGACATAGTTGCCCCTTAGAAATCACTAAACTTAATAAAAAAGGTCAAAAATCCCAGAGGACCAAGCCCCAGCAGGCCGAGCTCATCCCATCCCACTATGGTCGGTGGCTCCTTGTGACTGCATTGGGCTTTCCTCCATATTACTCCAGCATCAATCTCCCTGGTCCAACTGACAGGTTACATGATTAGGGGGGACCCTAATGCCGTCCTCACCATCGGACACTCATTCATCACCATCAACTCAGCCCAGAAGGATTCAGGGCTCTGATGAGATGAGATCCTTAATGCTATTGGAGCGTTGTGATATCATGCAATAAGTATGCAATATAAGCAGATGTAGGTTGAAATAATTATGGTTGGATGTGAATGTTTGGACAAGGAGAGAGAGAGAGAGAGAGAGAGAGAGAGAGAGGGAGAGAGAGAGAGAGAGAGAGAGAGAGAGTGTGTGTGTGTTCTGAGGGGGAATCTGAAAAACCAGTGCTGCATTTGATTGTGAGTCTCAACTATGGACTCCTCAGTGTCCATAAAAAAATAAAAGGTTACTTTAAGTCAGATGGAAGGAGCATTTTGTTAAACCTTAGCTCATGACAAGACGTTACTGTTGTTTTATCTGACGTAAGTAGCACCGCTCTCTCTCTCTCTGTTCTTTCTCTAGCTCACTCCACCGCTTAGTTTTATCTAGCATTTAGCACCGCTCCACATTTGTTGTAGCAACAAAAGACGCTCTCGGCTGCTTTTTGGAACCAAAACTATAAAAAGCGCCCTAGTCAACTTCTTGTCAAAAAAGATGCCACGTGTGAACAAGGATCTAAATTGCCCATTTCGGCTCCGACTGGAGGTATTCACGACATCAGAAATCATGTAATTCCCATTTTCAACTTCCAACTGTAAATGGAAGCTGCAACACTCCATGCTATGTGAAAAATCACCATCACAAAACCCGTTCATGCAGAGTATTTCACCCCCAAACTTCTCCAGTAAAACTGCTGAAGCTCTTGTTCTAAGATGAAGGTACAGATGAATGTGAGTAAAAAAATTATAAATGTGAAGCAGGGCGTTGCAAAAACCTGCTTTTATGCTTAACACACTAAGCATCAGTTAAGGGGAAAACATTTCACTTTCCTTATTTCTAAAGGCTTTGGCACAGTTGCCTTGAACTGTGCCAGAGCACGATTGTTCCCCCCCCTCCCCACTACCCCGCTGACCTGCACTCACACTGCAATGAAACAATCAGGGCCAGAGCACGCTTACGTCATTACATTACGGGACTCGCCAACTGCAATTCTGACTGTTCATCTGTAAGGTAAGAACCAGACCGGGGCACATTTAGCAATCACACTGATGCGTACCGTGCCCGAGTCCAACCAAACCGTGCCCTGGCCCACCTCTTTCAAGCGTGCACGGCACGGAGCGATCACACCAGTCAAACGAACCGGACTTTGGGGTCAAACTTGCTTGGGCATGGTTTAACTGGACCAAGTGTGAGTACGCCCAAGGCCGTAACTTTGGGTTCAACATAGGTTGGGTTTAGATCTCCACTTTGGAGCAAAATTGAAATTTTCAACGTCAAGCATTTTTCTGCAACAATTTGTGCCTTTTTTGCATCAAGTTATGGTGCAAATGTCTTTATTTAGGTAAAGGAAATTATAATAGTTTTTTTGGGGTGGGTTGCACTGGTCAGTTTTGATTATTGGGGGGGTTGTAATCCCCCCATCCCCCCTGTAAATTACACCTGTGAGTACGCCCTTTTCTACTGTACATGTAAAGGGGGTTTGTACTTACGGTTCAGGGACTTGACGGCACAGTGCTGCTTCTGCCCATCTAGCTCAAGCAGAGTTCCATGGAAAACACAGCCGAAGTGACCTGCAGGTTACAACATGACGTGTTAGTCAGAATTAGTCAGCATCAGTAAATTCAATAGCTCGAGTTCAAACCTGTAAAGTTTTTCCATATAACATTTTATTCACCCCACGCTAAATAAGCCTCTCTGAAAGAAATGCACCAATTTCTGTCTGAATGACCATGAGGTCCAGCTGTGAAGCAGGTGAACAATGGCAGCCAGGATCAGTGGGAAACTCAGGACGTTAACCAACAATTTTGTTGTTGTTCCCAGAGGAATTGATTTCTTCTTTTGAAAACTTGCTATTTCTAGCTCTTCACAAACCTGGCTGTAAAACATTGAAAAGAGTTTGTTAAATGTGGTGGGTTACTTGAATCCCTGAGGCCCAAGCATATAGACAGCAGACATCAAAATTGGATGCTTCACTGGTGACACTGCAGCAGCACCGTCTGCATTTCACCATGACTAAGAAACATCAGTACAGCATGTACATTTATTTTGGCACTGCGCAGAAGTACACTGAGAGCTACTGAGGATCAAATTATATACGCTCATGTTATATATGTTAGGATACTTGGCCAATAAATGTTTAAAACTAAAACTAATTTGGGCGCCCGGATAACTCAGTTGGTAGAGCGAGTGCCCATATATAGAGGTTTACTCCTCAACGCAGCCCTTTGCTGCATGTCATTCCTCCCCTCTCTCTCACCTTTCATGTCTTCAGCTGTCCTATCAAAATAAAGGCCGAAAATGCCCCCAAAATGATCTAAAGCAAAAAAACGAAAACTAATTAGATTCTGGTCATGGCTTGTTGCTTAATGTACTAATAGATGAGCAAGTAAACCACAGTTTCTAAATCTTTCCCATTAATGGTAAAAGCTGTATGGCACCATCTAGATTACCAACATAGCTTACAGTAAAGCCGTTAAAGGGCATTTTTGAATATAGTGCAAATTACAGCATCCTTCATTTCTATCTTGGCTTGTTGAAGCCTTTTTTCTTGACAGAGCCACTATGATTAAGATCATGTTGGCTCCATGATCACAGCAGTTCCAGAAATCAGATAAAAATATTTCTGTGCAGTGCTCACACATAAAAATTAGAGCACAACAATCAAGATGACTTCATATCGTGCATGCAGCCTTTTATGTGTTTATGGTAAACGACTGTCTGGTTGGAAAACATGTATGTGAGAACATGGGCGTATTTATTATTATTATATTAATATAATATATTAATACGTATTATATTATTATTATAAATACATACTTTCTTAAGAGCAATTATTGATGGGGACACAAATAATACATACTTGTATACAGGGGTTGAAGTGGGATCTAGCAGGTGGGGGAACCCAGCTTGTATAGGATATGTGTACAGTAGTTGTGGAACTCCAAGGCTGGCAAGGCTAGAGAAAAGAATCACTTTATCTGATGTTTAAAGTGAATAAAACAGCCTTGCCAGCCTCCTTACTGACGCGATTCTTTCTCTCGCACTGGACTTCTGTTACCGTCAACGTAAGAAGAAAACCAAGCAGTGGACCAAACCACTGTGAGGCAAGGGAGTGGGCACTCAATATGTTTCTAAACTTAGAATTTTTTTGCCTCGTTTGAGTTTGTATTTTTTGACTACTTACACAATTATTTGTATAAGTATATATTATGTACAATACACAGCATAGTTTTAATGATATTTAAACCCTCAGATGGGGTGGGTCCTGACCAACCACCCCCGCGATTGATTTCTGCCTATGTGTGAGACTTGTATGTTTTGCCTGTTTTCACACCTTTAACAGCTAATTCTGATTCTCTTAAGTTACCATCACCCTCACACTAAATCTGCCCCCTCAAGTAACCCAGTATGAAGCTTTATTCATTTATTCCCCACGCAAGCTAAACGCTATGCCAATCCCCCTTGAGTTATTGTGCATTTTATTGAATTATATCTCTTAAGACATGAGGGCTTGCCCCAGACTGGGAGGGGGTGCAGGAATAAAATGAGCGCGGCGTTCTCCTATCACGTCCTTGCAGATGGCTGAGGGTGTTGGATTACGACTCCCAACAATGGAGCCTGGGAATACTAGCTGTGAACAAATCATCCTACGCCATTTTAAAAACCCTGCCTCGAAATCCAGGCTCTTTTCTTCAGGGGATCATTCAGCTGAGGGGGCAGAGGGCTGGTTTGGGGTCTTTCTTTTCTTGATGTTGAATTTGATCTGTGGGACTGACCCTGCTATTAAAGCGGCACAAAGTGAGGTGATTTTGTGTCTGCATGTCAAGCTTAGAGTTTGATTAAGCAGGCAATTGAGCTCTTTGTGGGCGACTTTAGCCATAGCTTTACATAAATCTCACATTTAATCTGAGTTCGCTGGATAAAAGTATCGCACCACATCAGATACAATCCCTTCGTGAATTGTTTGCGGAGAAATAATGTTTTTGGTATTATTTCAAAGCTTTAAAAGCTTTGACACAGCAGTTTGTATTAACTGGATGGTTATACATAACTTTTTCAGCTATATAAATGTCTGCTTTGCTACTTTATTTTGCACATTAGCAGCCAGTAGCCCCTTCCTGGAAAACAAAATCCAAGAAAATTGCCAAGAAAAGCACAAGAAAATCATGGATTTTACATTTCCCCTTGCATAAATGTAAAGGGACTGCATTTATATTGTGCTTCTCTAGTCTTCTCGACTACTCAAAGCACTTTTACATAGCACAGAAACCATTCACACACATTTATACACTGTGGCTGAGGCTGCCATGCTAGGTGCTACTTGCTTAGGGCTGCTTGATTATGGAAAAAAAATCATAATCACGATTATTTTGGTCAATACTGAAATCACAATTATTTGACACGATTACTCATTGACTTTTAGAAAGATGTTGCAATTATTGAACTTAAAAAAACAGTGAAAAAGTTAAACAAAGCAACAGTGAAAACCCCTTGAACTGTGAAATTCGCCTTCATACTTTTCATTCAGAACACAAGACAAAATAAGAGTTTACTTGCAAAGCATAATGTGCAAAATAATCGCTTTTCTTGATTATTCTGTTTCTGTGATCATTAGGAGCCAAAATCGTAATTAAAATGTTGATTAATTGCACAGCCCTACACCTGCTCTTCTGATAAACATTCACACACTGATGGCGCAGCATCGGGAGCAATTTGGGGTTCAGTGTTTTGCCAAAGGACCCTTCAACATGGGACCGCAGGGCCAGGGATCGAACCACCAACCTTCCAACTGGTGGGCAACTGCTCTAACATCTGAGCTACTTAGTTTTGAGTAAGTAGGAGAAGTGCTGGGTTGTTAGCATGAGCAATAATATGGATGAACAGACAATAAAAACATACCTACAATAAAAAAAAGACGAACAGAAAACGCAATGAAAAACACAGCACTGATTAAATTGTTTGACATTTTCTTGTGTATTGTCCTCATTATGATGAGTTAAAGCTATAGTGAGTAGTTTCTGTCTCCCCCATGAGGAATTCTAAGTAATGACAACAAAACTGTCGGCCCGTCCACATGATACAAGCCTTCCATGATCGCGCACAGCCCCCCACCCCTCCTCCACACAGTCGCTAGTAGCCAAGGAGGACATGGAGGATTAAAAAAACATGACGGACTCTTCAGAAGAGCTAATTATCTTCACTGGAGTTTCTGCCCGGCAAAAGTCACCGGACGCCACAATCTTCTGAACATAGCCATACTGAGAAATACAGAGAGAGTTGTGTGGAGCTGATAGTCTTAATTAGCTTTGTAGAAACTCATTTGGCAACGGCTTAAATTGTAATGGACGTTCATTAATATAAAAAGTTACTCACTATAGCTTTAGGAACACCCATCTTAAATGAAATGTCTGTTCAAAATCCGGAAATGTTTTGGTGTACTGATGACTACAAAATGGAGTGGTTGTTTAAATTTAATGTATATAAGTTGGCCACTTTTGTCTCTAAAGCATGGCAAAAGAGACAAGAAGGTTTATTTGTGTGATATATGTAATTAATGTTGCTATTCTGGTATCTGGATCCCATGCTGTAAACAATGTTGTCTTGTAGGGCGGTTTGGGCTGGGCATATTTTTTCTAATGCATGACACAATAATACAAATGATTCATTCATTCATTCATGTTTGAGCAAGAAACGAAAAAGTTATTTTAGCAAAAATGAAAAAAAAGCATAACCACCAGAGAGAACCAGTGATATTTAATACTTAAAAAATGATCTATTTTAACAGTAGAGAAAGTGTTTCTGTGACCGACCTCTGCCGATGACTTGGTTGAGGTGGAGCAGCAGCTGCTCCCGGGCGATCACCACATGCTGCACCTCAGTCAGCAGGTCTGGGTGGAGGCAGGACGGGTCGATGTGGACCGGGGCCATCAGTAGGGGGGAGACCAGCTCGCCCTCCATTCCCAGACCCATCCCCATCCCACCTCCCAGCGTCCCTAGTCTGGGAGAGAGCAGCTCCCCGTTGCCCCCGTAGATGGGAGGAGCCGCGCGGCATGTCTCGGGCCTGTCTGTGCCCTGATCTGGGGAAGCAAAAAGGAGGGGATGGAGGGAGGTCAAAGGTCAGCGAGTGTATCAGCGGGGCCTCCAGAGGTCAAGGTGTGTTACAGGATCGAAAAAAGAACAGAGCGCAACTTGACACGGTGTTGAAGGGTAGCTGAGCTGGAAAAACAATGTTTCTGATTTCTCCTCAGCTGCTGTTAGTGGAAGGAAAAGAAATGCAAAAAAATGGCATGTAGAAATATCAAAATATGGACTATCTATGAATTTTTAACCACTGAACCTACACCCCAACTCTACCTGTGGACAAGCATGAGTTCATTAGTAAGTGTATCTACTCAGGTTTTAGGCCTTTCAAGTCACTTTTAGCAGTAGGAAAATTGCTCTGCCCATCATAATCAGGATCATAATACATAGAGCCCCCCTAATGCCCTCAGGATTTAAGCTTAGGAAACCAGATCCACAGGGGACTCGTTTACACTACATGAAAGTTGAGGAAGACTGGCCTGTTGGTCGGTTTACTTGAGGAGAGAGAACACAGACACCACAATTATCCATGTCTCCCTGGCAGATATCTTTCTGTGCTGAAAATAACATAAAATGACATGACAGTTGAACAATTAGGGATGTTTTTCCTTTCCACAGGAAGTGGAGTGACAGAAGATTGTCTTCAGTTTAAAATCCCTCTGCAACGGACAAAATCAACTGAAGGAAGGTAAATATATTTAATGTCAAAGTGTTTGACAAATAAGATTTCTTTAGTCGTTTAGTCTTGTAATTTGTAATGCCTTTTTCATGCTGAATGGTGCTTTTGCATGATTCTTTGTGAAGAAACTCAGATTTACAGATCCGTTTATAAAATCAACCAATCGATAAGTCGACAAAATCGCCACACAGACACAGACAAAAACTGCGTCAATCAAATTGTTAATTCATTCACTGTAAGTTATGGCAGTGTTACAGAGCTCCAGAGTTGGCAGGGAGCGGTAACAGTGGGGGTTATGATGATCTACACTGGTACGAAGAATGATTTTGATCAGTGGATCACAAAAAGCACCAAAATTCTTTCAGAAACTTACATTTCCTCAAGGCTGCAGGTGTTAGTTCAGAACATGTAAGGCATGCACCGCTAGCATAGCCTTCAGCCCCACGGGGAGCGAAGCAGGTAGATGGGGGGGGAGGGAGGGAGGTAGGATGGGGGAAGAAAAGGGAGGGGCTTATCTGGTTGACGTACCCTCCAGCAGGGTTGTTCTATAGTCGACTGACTCGTGGGAGACCATTTCGTTAGTGGGGCTGACGCTCCTCGCGTTAGCCAGCCTGTCCAGATGCTGGATGTGACCCCGCCCATCATACCACACCTCAGACAGATCTAAAAGTAGAGGGAGGGGGGAGAAGAAGAAGAAGAAGAAGGAATGATAGAGACATAGGGGGATAAGGAGCGCGTAGAAAAAAAGGTAAGAGGGAGAGACAGCGTGATGAGACAGAGAGACAGAGAGAGAGAATGAGAGAGAGAGGGACGGGAAACAAGTGATGAAAAGAGAGCAAGAGATAAAAGGGAGAGGTAGAAGATAAAGGGGAGGGGGAGAGATGAGAGAATTACTAAGAAAGGCAAAGCGTTTCACCAGTGCGCCCCACACACAAACTCACTGTGAACCCACCAGGCAAAACAAAACCCAGCAGACACACATGCACACGGGTTAGAGAAGACACACTGAACTCCAGCCGCATGTATGCAAATATATGAACACACACACAATAACACACACACACACACACACACACACACACAAGCACGCACGCACACACGCACGCAAAGACGCACATTAACTGATTTAACAGACTAACACGTCAGGGCTGGGGTCAATTCACTTTTAATTTGACTTCAAAATATTTAAAATATCAAATACTTAAACTATGATTGATTTCATCTCGATTCAATCACATACTTTATTGTTTTTGGTAGATTGTTTTTTACAATTTAAATATTTGCCTCTGATTACATTTGCTTGCTTCTAACTTATATAAGTAGTACTACAGTAGTAAGTACTTAAAGTGCTCATATTATGCTTTTTGGCTTTTTCCCTTTCCTTTGTGTTATATATCATTTTTGTGCACGTTATAGGTTTACAAAGTGAAAAAGCTCAAAGTCCACCCCAAAGGGACTTACCATCTCCAACAGAAAACACTGTTCACAAACTGCTCCAAACAGCTCTATTGTAGTCCAGCCTTTACTTCAGAGACAAACGTGGTCACTTTGTAACACACGTTATAATGCTCGCCTAGCTGCTAGCGTGGCACGCCCTCATACTCTGCTTCTGACTAGCTAGTAGTGCTTACCTAGCTACTGAGCATGTGCGACTCCCAACAAAGATGGAACAGAAGTGTGATGTCTCACTCTGTAGCTAAAACAGAGAGCTCAACACACAGGGTGAAAAGAGGAGCTGCAGCAATGTACAGTACAACAAAAATATGGTGTTTTCTGAAAATTAAACCACATAAACCTATTCTGCTACAACCTCTAAATACAATTATGAACCTGAAAATGAGCATAATATGAGCACTTTAAAATTCACTCAGCTTGCCAATATTCCTGCCAAACCTAGTTGCTGAAAACATTTGCATTTGACCAGAAGATAACATTACAAAGGACTGTGAAATCAATGGTCCCTGTCTAAGATCAGGGCTGAGTGTAGAATGTCAGAAGTCGCAGAAGTGAACTGACCTTTCACCCAATGACCCCTACCACAACCTGACATCTCCGCTCTTACCGTCAATGTGTTTGTTCCTTCTCCACATGAGCAGCGATCCCAGCAGCAGCAGCAGCAGGCTGACACACACGCAGCCCACGATCAGGCCGGCGTAGTCCTGCTCCTGTGCCAGCGTCACCTTGCCCAGATGCCTGATGGAGTCCGCCTGGCGCCACTGTAAGAAGTGAAGGGGTTTGGGGTGTCATAGAGTGAAGGAAGTGAAATGTAACACTGATAATTACTACTGAACTACCATCCATACAGGAAGGTCAGAGGTCAGTTACTGACACGTGTTTAGACAAATCTTTATGTGCGTAATGCATTTAGAGAAGACTTAGACACAGACTTAGAGAAGTTTGGTCCACAAATATAAATGTGATTTTTAACCCTAAATCTTACTATTAAGTATTGTTTTAGATATTAAAATGACAATGAAACACATGCTACATGTTTGGGCAGCGATACGTTTTTCATTGTTTGAAATTAAACATTTGACTATAAAGATAACGTGCACACTTTTAGCTGTACCTGTTTGACTATCATTAAATCCATACTGGGTGAACAGTGTAATCATTTCTTTTTGGGGCATTTCTGCCTTTATTGGATAGGAAAGCTGAGATATGAAAGGGGAGAGAGAGGGGGGAAGACATGCAGGAAAACCGTCACAGGTCGGATTCGAACCCTGGACCTTCTGCGTCGAGGAACAAACCTCTGAACATGTGTACCTGCTCTACCAACTGAGCTAACAGTGGATGTTTTTCAGTTATCATGTAAATCACTTGACCTCTTTTTTTTTCTTCTTGAACAGAACAGACTAGAAGGCAAAAAGAAGTGAATGGGACCCTGAAAACGTGCAAGGAGTGATGGCGCCTGCAACATGACCAAGTGTCTGTAGATGTCAGTGGGTCAGAGAACTCAGGCAGTCACTGACTGTAAAGGACCTGACACTAAATATTATATATGATGACTCAAGTTAAGTTTATGGTTTTCCTAAAATGATGGCACTCTCTGGTACAGAACTGTACTCCTACACACTGCACTATATATGTAGGCAGATGCTTGATAAACATGTATGCATGACAAATGCAGTATATCATGCATGGAATATATACAAGGCATGGAACTGGCATTCAGACATTGGGTATGCAATAACACACACACACACACACACACACACACACACACACACACACACACACACACACACACACACACACACACACACACACACACACACACACACACACAGACAGAGTCTGGAGGCAGATTACATCAGTGATATTGCTTCTGCCATTATTAGGTTTATTGGAAATGAGGTTTCGACTCTACAAAGGGGACGGTGTGTGTGTGTCTGGGCATGTCTGGAGGTTGGGGACATACAAATATGTGTGTGTGTGTGCGTGCGTGCGTGTTTGTGTGTGTGTCTGTGTGTTGGTTTGTGGAGCTAAGGGATATTGGCTGACCATCCCCTGAGATGTCAACAGCGATGAGGCTGATAAGGTCCGGTCTGGAGCATGCCGCTGTTCACCAGAAGGCGACCACTGGATATTATCTTTAAGGATGACATGAGGACTTCTTAAGCGCAGCATCTAATATTAGTTTTTATCATAAAGGTTGGACATTTCTCTGATCAAACCTCTTATAACCCACTGCGATCTCGGAGGCTGTTTGTTGCAAACAAGGATGTTAAATTTACTTGAGGAACTCTCAAAATAAAAAGAATATGCATTGGTTTAACAGAAACCAAATCTGTAATGTTTGAGATTTAACAATTAATGTGTGATGTTCAATGCACCTTCAGAGTTATTATCTATAGAAATACCTTTCTCTCAACTACTCCTACTTACATTTTTTAAAATACACCAAACAAAGAAATAGACTTGAAAACGAAAGGCAATAAACTTGTATTTAGCCAACTGGAATTTTTCTATGGAGCACAAGGAACCAAAAGCTATAACAAAGTCATATATAGATTATATTTACGGTTATTAAGGTTAAAATGAGTTGGATGGCTTTGTTCGATTTTAAACTCTCTAAATGGAGGACATAGTCTCGCTTTGCCAGACCCTCCTGCACAGCGCTGCGGAGGAGGGTCTGGCTAGTCCACACAGCATTCCTGGATGGGAGAAAAACGTGCTCTGGTTTATTGGCATTTCTTTAAACCAATCACAATCGTCTTGGGCGGCGCTAAACGCTGGACGGAACAACAGCGCCTTTGCAAAAAAGCCACGGAAAGGAACTTGTTTTGGTGGAACGTGTACATTCAAAAGTTGTTTTAGTCGTGCAACAGAAAACTCAGATTGGACAGATAGTCTAGCTAGCTGTCTAGATTCACCCTGCAGAGATCTGAGGAGCAGTTAACCATAGTCCTCATTAAATCCACCTGAGTTTAAAATGCCAACACAAAGAAAGGCCAAGACAACGGATATCCGGCCTAAAAGAGTGAAATCCAGTGGAATTTCTGTCTGCAACGAAGCAATCGCGGAAGTGGAACGTCAAGGATATAGACTACACATTATCTAACAAATAGGCAAAGGGCTCAGGGTTCTTTCGATGAGTAATTGTAAAGATTTACAAGGAATCTGTTTACGGCATTTACTATCTATCTGGGAGGTTTTGGGACCGATTTGTGGGGATTTGCAATGGACAACATACACACGGAGATACACTGGTAAAAGCAAATTACGTTTAACCATGTATCAGCTAATTTAAATAGCTCACATTACTATATTGTGTGAACAGTTAGCTTCATTTAATATTGTATGTGGTGTTTTCTTTCGTGCTAATGCTCCACCACAACACGTTCCTTCCCGAGACTTGGCTTTTGCAGAGCCACCGTTGCTGCGACCGGAGCTTAGCGCCGCCCAAGACGGTTGTGATTGGTTTAAAGAAATGCTAACAACCCAGAGTGTTTTCCTCCTATTCCAGAATGTATGTGTGGTGTAGCCAAACCCTTACGCCATAGCGCTGTGGAGATTGAAATGCAAGACTACAGATGATAAATGTCTTTACTGTTTAACCCCTCATTAATAAAAGACAGTGTGCGGAAAGGGGGGGGGGGGCATTTCTGTACTGTACGTCTCCTTCTCACGACTCAGACGATGCTTGACTTACATTCAAGTGACAAGACAGCTGGATGCTGAGCCCTTTCACTCAACACACTGTGTAATAAACTCTCCCAGAGCTGCTTTTTATAAGGGACTGCATTAGGACAGGAGAGTTATTGAAGTCTCCTGTAAACGATCTGGAACGCTGAAGGAATGTGCTGTTTCCCTTGAACGTCCCAGAGCGCAGAATGAAGAGCTCAATATGGCCGATGGCAGAATGCTCCTGTTTTGTTACTGAAACCTCATACAGTCCTTACTTCCCGTTTGATTAATGCCAACCTTGATTCAAATGAATAACAAATAGGAAACAAATTGGATAAAACCTTAAATAGTAGAATGTTATTCATTTGTAACTCAGTCAAATTCAATCAAAAACTCTAGAAATCATCATGACTATTACAAACAACTATGCACATACTCTGTCCATCTATCAGCACTGTGTGTTATGTTGTTGCTATGTGGCGAGTCAGCCTCCTCCTCCTCAGCAGCAGGTGCTGTGATATGATAGGATATCTTTTATTGCTAAAATTCCTTTTGTGAAACAGCGGGGGACTTTCATATGAGTGCATTATAAGTGGCTTTATGGCTCTCTGCTGTATTGCATCCACTTGACTCAGAGCAGATGTTTGATACACAATATCTTGTTCAGACATCAAAAGCCCCTCTTTTCCGATGCCATCATTCTTGGCTCAGAGGAAAATTTGTGCACATAGAAACAAGGGTTATCAATATGTAAATAGTGCCATCGCTGCAAAAATGCTCCAAAATAAAGAGTCATTTGATCATTTGATAATTTCTGGTTTTAAAGAAAATGAACACTGTATACTAACTGTTTGAAACAAGCACATTTGAATTGTATTAAGGTGTGACTCATCTCACCATGTTGGTAGATTTTCTTTCAAGAGGTTTTTAAAAAGAAATTACAATTTTAATAGGGGGACATTTCTACAGTTGATTAATTAACTTACTGTTTTTATGAGGTACAGCTATGTTTTTACAACATTCTCATTACTGGAAAAGACACCTGTTTGCATACGCTTTGTGTTCTTCACCTCAAATGAATGATGAGCTCATTCACCAACATGCAAATTAAATGAATCTGAACATCAATAAACAGTTTAACACACCCTGACACACACCCTGACACACACACACACACACACACACACACACACACACACGCACCCTTCACTGCCACTTCAAACACACACACACAAGCTTTTCTTTGCTGTAAACATGCAGGGAAGCTGGAACAAGATGGTTAGTGTTTTAAGTGAAGAGTGTGTGTGTGTGTGTGTGTGTGTGTGTGTGTGTGAGAGAGAGTGGGTGCGGATGTGTATTATTGGTTGGCTGGGTTTCTCTATAAACAAAAAGGCGTTAATTAAAGAAAGTGTCTTTGTTGACCAACTGTTAGACAGGCTATGGAGAGGAGGTGTGTATGTATAGGTGTGTGCACCTGTGTATGAATCACTTTCAGTGGCTTTATAGTGTGTATGAGCGATGAGAATATGTTAATGTTTGTGTGTTTGTGTCAATGTGCAGAGCTTAACCTAAAGTGGAAAATAAATAATATAGGTAATAGGGTTAAAAATGGTATAAAATGTTAAACCATTAAAAAGGAGAGAAAAAAACCCTCCAAACAGACTGCTGCTAAGAAGAAAAGAAAAAAATCCCAGATCTTTTCTACTCTCAATGCAAACTAAAAAGCACACTGCATGTGCGTTGGTATCTGTAGACTGCAGGTGTGTCTCACCTCCACCTGCAGCCCCTTGGCGGTGGCGGCCTGCAGCTCGTTGGGGACGAGGCACTCCAGAGTGTTTCCGATCAGAGTCAGAGTCTCACAGCTGTGGTTGGACACAGTCAGAACCTGACACTTCATCGCCTCCCTGTCCATGTGGTCACCCTGCAGCGGATGGAAAGGGGGAGGAAAGAGAGAGAAGGTGAGATAGAAATAATAAGGGGAGGAAAGACAGTGAAAAAGGAAGGAGGGAGTTAAAGAAGGAGAAAGGGATTAAGATACAGGGGAGAGAAAAAAAAAGATTGAGACACATGAGGTCAACAGTTGCAAAAGGGTTGAGGTCAGCAACATTACACGGACTATTACTAAGGTCAGTGCATCCAGACAGTAGATGGAACAAACCAAATGGTTAATTACAAAATAAAATGGCGACAAACTATTGCAAGTGCAAAATAAAATGTCAAAAATAAAGCTCCCTTGTGATTTTCCTGGAAAAGATACTACCTAAGGTGCAAATGAAATGCTGCTGTCAGGTGAGGTCTGACAGGAAGAAAGGATGAGTAAAAAAATCAAAACAGTGGATAGAAATGGAATTTCACGCATTTTGGGAATACTGGTACACACAACAGGAACAGAATACAGAGCCTTAGGGGGAGCTCTTTGGCCAGCAGAGTCCCTGTTATGTAGACTGACCCTCTTTAAGATTAAGTCTAGACTACTGCAACTCTCTCTTGGCTGGCCTGCCTGCATGTGCCGTCCGGCCCCTGCAGCTCATTCAGAACGCAGCAGCTCGACTGGTCTTCAACCTCCCCAAGTTCTCTCACACTACACCTCTCCTCCGCTCTCTTCACTGGTTACCAGTTGCTGCCCGCATCCGCTTCAAGACACTAGTATTTGCATCAGCCCCAGCTTACATCCAAGACATGGTCAAACCCTATACCCCAATCCCCCCCACTCCTCTGCATCAGCCAACCTGCTTGCTGCCCCCTCACAACGAGGGACAACTAATCACTCAACGAAATCCCGACTGTTTGCTGTCCTGGCTCCTAAATGGTGGAATGAGCTCCGCATTGACATCAGGATGGCCGAAAGCCTATGCATCTTCTTTTGCCGAAGCTCTTCCAACTGCACCTTGGATGATGATTTCATATGGCTCTTTGTAGTTTGGCTTATTTATTTGAAGCTAATGTACTTGCACTTACTACTTGTTGTCCGGAGTTTGTACCTTCAAGGTTGAAAGCACTTCATTGGAAGTCGCTTTGGATAAAAGCGTCAGCTAAATGACATGTCATTTAATAATAATAATAATAATTAAGTTGTAAGGTCTGCATTATATGTATACTGTGCCTGTGTGGGGCACTTTCTTAGTTTTTTTGGGCCCTAAGGCGCACTATTTAATTTTATACAGACATACAGTCAAGTTGCATAAAGTTTAGAGTGGAAGATGCAGACTGCTGTCGAGGATTGCAAGGTGGGGGCTGTTTGGTAAAGTTTACTCTGGTATAAATCAATCACAGGCCACATAAGTGTGTTCTTTGCAATTTACAGACCTCTGTATTGGAGTCCGAAACATTCATACTCTTTAAAGTTGACTTGTGCAGTCTTCAAACTATTTATAGGACTTTTAAAAATGCCAGTAAGTGACATGGGTGCAGGATTGACAAAATGATATACATTTAATAGTCTGAAGTCATTTTTTAGTAATAACACCATGGCTTGTTTAGGATATATTGGGATTTGGAAGCAGAAGGCTTCAAATCTCTTGGAAACGAGTGCAAAAAATAGTTAGCGAGGTGAAGTAATACTGGCTTACGTGCAGGTCTCTCTTTCTGGCAGAGTTCATCATGATTCATAGAGATCAAAAGGACTGAATATGAACTGAGCTTGCTGCTTCGGATTTAAGTAAGACAGAGCAACTTATTCTAGTCGTGTGACCCCTAGCGGGACGACAGCAAACACCCCCTCTGAGATCTGACTGGAAGCACACACAGCAATTGCCCATGTGAGTGTGTGTAACCGACCCAGTGAGTGCATGTAGTTTGACGGGAAGCGGCGAGAGAACAACACAGCCTAATTTGTTCTTTTTCTCCCCTCTCAGACTTGGTCTTGTCCCCGTGTTTTCTCTTCTCGTTCACTTTTTGTTCCTCTGATTCCATCTCTCTCTCTCTCTCTGTCTCTCTCTCACACATAAACACACTTGTTTGAGTGCAGCAGAAGGCAATAAAGGGAATGATCACATTCCTTGCGTGACAGTTTGGGATTATCCAATTTGACACAGAGTGGAGGCTTGCACCTGTTCACACACAAACACACACACACACACACACACACACACACACACACACACACACACACACACAGCCTGTTTTCAAACAGAGCAACACTTGCATACGCTTGCAATTAGGACACACACAAAGACAACACTTGGTAGCAAGATCATCCAATACAATCCTTCTACGCAGTAGACAGAGAAAAGTTAATAGAGTTATTAAAGAACCGTCGCAGTAATACAAGTCACTCTGAATGATTTGTTACAATGTTAATTTGAAGTGAGATCTCAGTCTCCCGTGAAGTGATCGGCAGTGATAACAGCCTGGCCACATGCCAAAATCAACAGCCTGGTTCCTTCATGTGCAGCCATATGGGTGCAAAGCTGTCAGTCAGAGCCAAATACTCCTTTATTTCTCTTTTATTGTCAGCCTTTTTGGGGGCTAGAGTTATCAGATGGCGCTAAATGAGCCCAGCATTGGCCCTATACTGGAGGGTTATCAGATGGTGTTAAATGTGGCTGTTTTTCGGTGGTACCAACCCCCCCCCCCCGGGTAAAAACTGGGGGTTTGTCTGGGTTGGAGGGAGGGATGAAGGGGGGAAATAGGTTGGGTTGGTGGTGGATTTAGCATCGGGGCCAAGGTCATGTCTGGGAAAAGAGAGAAAGAAGGGAAAAAAATGCAGCCAGGATCCCCTGCGAGAGGTTCAGCACAGCTGCCACAAACTGTCGAGCAGCAAAAATGAAAGAAAGAAAAGAGGAGAAATGTGTATTTCATTGTGTTCCTAAAACAGGCTCTGGGGAACGTGATGGCTTGTTTGAAAAGCAGCATTTATATGTCAAGAGCTTTGACCTCGGCAGGCAGAACAATGCAAGTCAACAGAGAGAATACATAGAGAGGTGTAGCAGTGGGGAAGGGATAGGGGGGAGTAGACGATGGGAAACAGACTCCACTTCCTGTTTTTCTTTTAGTATTGTTTCCTTCCCAACTTGACCCGGTACGTACCCGACTGTACGCGTTACCGTGTGGATTGGGAGGCAAAGTGCACCGACCAGCAGAATAAACATCAACCTGGTTCCAAATTGTGAATTCATCTCATTCAGTAAAGTTGTATAAACTAGAACTCTGAATGAAAATGAAAGTTAAAATCTAACAAATCTATGGAGTTGATTTGATCAACTGAACACCATAAGCACAACTCTGCGGCCCTGAAGCAGTGTTGTATATTTATCAGGGTTGGCAGAGTGGTGCAGAGGTGTCTTGCTCTTGCTGTTCTGTGAAGCACTTCTTAAGCTTTTAACACATGGAGACTTTCTTACTTAACAACCTTAAAGTCAGAGATTAGAGTTTCCTTTATGTGTCTTGAGTTTCTGCACCTGTTCCTGGAAGTGTCTGGCCTGCTGGAGATCTCATGAGCAAGACCTTTAATCTTTTACCAAAGGATGCAGTTCTGCATCTAACCTCCGTGATATTTTTTCTAACATTAGAGTAGTCTCACACTGCCAGACAGGAGGGTCTGGCTAGTCCACACAGCATTCCGGGATGGGAGAAAAACATGCTCTGGTTTATTGGCATTTTAAACCAATCACAATCGTCTTGGGTGGCGCTATGCGCCGGACGGAGCCACGGTGCCGCTGCAAAATAGCCTCGGGAAGGAACTTGTTTTGGTGGAACGTGTACGTTTACCCTGCAGAGATCTGAGGAGCATAGTCCTCATAAATCGACCTGAGTTAAAAATTTCAACACAAAGAAAGCGGAAGGTTTTGGACATCCGGCCAAAATGAGGGACATCCGGCGGAATTTAGGGTCCCGGAAATAAATGTTGTCGATATAGAGTAAATGAAAGACATTGAAAGTAAACAAGTCAAAGTCTTCTTTTTTAAAACAACCAATCTTGGTACAATTGACAACTGAGCCTTTTTTATCGTTATAATGGAGCTGTAGACTGAGGATGTTGTCTTACCTTGAGTTCCACGATGCTTTTGTTGTCCTTGGATGTGAGCTTGGGGTCTTGGAAGTGGGGGTCCTCCACGTAGATCAGGTCCCACTGATCTGTGGAGTAGCCGTCCAGCACGAACGCCACCTTGGTGATCACGGGCGGCTGCAGAGCCAGTTTGGCCAGAGAGGGCGTGGTGCACTGGATGGACGTCCGGTTCTCAGCGTACACACAGCTCTAGAGGAGGCAGGCAGTCGGGAAACACAGACAGGCAAAAACACGCAGGTTAGAAAAACTGTAATGTACAAATGCAGGTTTTAAAGTGGACCTATTATATAGCATTGTCAGGTTCATACTTGTATTTTGTGATTCTACTGGAACATGTTTACATGCTTTAATGTTGAAAAAACACTTTTTTTTCATTTTCTCATACTGCCCATGGCTGCTGCACCTGTGTGAGACGCTCTGTTGGAGCGCCTGTCTCTTTAAGACTGCCTGACTTTCTACTGTGAAAAATCACCAGTAAAGTAGTAGCTTCTAAACCAAATACTACATAACTGGAAATGTTTCAGGAGTTATGTGACCTGAAATTGGGGAGAACTTAAAAACATCGGCAGCCAAGATTACATCTTTTACTTCCGGCTGGAGCAGATGACCAATCATAGAAAGCGGGCTTGGAGTTGCGCAACACTTAGTCGAGAGAAGAAAAAACTGTTGAAAACGGAGCGTTCAGAACAGTGGGAAATCTAAAGAGATTAGCTCAAGGGGATTTCTCTAAAATACGTTGACGTTTTGGCCATGTTTAACATGAAAATCACATGACAGGAAATACGCAAAAGCATAATAGTTCCACTTTAAAAAATGAGACCTGCATTAGGGTTGAGTAAATGTTGCTGGATTTGTTTGTATAATTGTCCACTGGTCTACTGTCACACTTGTTTGGTATTGTTCATGTCTGTGTGTCTGATTAGTGGTGTCGATATGCAAACATCCATTTATTGCGAACTGTTGGAGAAGAAATAAGGCTTGCGCGACCAGAACAGAACCAGGTGTACGTGCAGCTTTATAAATCTGACAAAAGGAATGCACATGCACACTTTTGTTGGCTTTAGTCGGGAATCTACACAGAGTTTTAAGCATCTGGCCCAAGGTGTTTACGGCCCTTTTTAGGAAACAATGTTGCCAGACGTTTTGATGTATGCAGGGAAGTTGCACCTCATTAAGGCCATTGTATCTTCCTTGTTTTCTTGCTAACAAAACATAAATACCACTTATAATGTTATAGTATATGTACACACATTTTCTTCTTGATGGAGTATGTGTTGCATGTTTTGTTTTACATTTTATTGCAAACCGTATTCAACTGATCTCAGGCCACCTTTTTTTAGGTGGATTTTAGTACAACTTCTTGGTCTGCATCTGAAAACACTAGCACTGCAAAGATCAATCGATTAATCGATTAGTTGTCAACTATTAAATTAATCTGCAACTATTTTGATAATCGATTAATCGGTTTGAGTCATTTTCATAAAAATAAGTAAAAAATCTCTGATTCCAGCTTCTTAAATGTGAATATTTTCTAGTTTTTTCACTCCTCCGTCACAGTCAACTGAATATCTTTTTTTTTTTAAGATCAATTTTCTATTATGTTTTATCATTAAACATACAGAACAGAGAAACATAAATTAAACAAGAACAAAAACCCTCTCCCACCCCCTACGGTCTCGAGGAAAACAGAACAAATAAACAAACAGAAATCACAAGTCACTCTCCTCTATTTCTTGTGGCACTGAGGTCATTAGGTCTGATATTTGTGCTGCTGTGCTTTTCCATAGGTTGATAGTCGATGATTTAGCTTTGTTAATCCTTGCTGTAGAGAGCTCAAGCATAACTATGTCTAGAAAATACGCCAACCACTGTTTTATACAAAGCGAGTGAGGGGGGAGCCAGCGTTGAGCTATCATTTTCTTGGTTGCAGTTGAGCCAGCTAGCCAAATTTTCCTCTGTCTCCCAAGCAGGTGGAATTTAGAGTCGTCATTAAGTAACAAAACAATCGGGTCAGTAGGAATTTGACATCCTATCACATCAGATATTATTGATGTTGTGTTATTCGAGAACTCAAGCACCTGTTCACATTCCCAGACCATATGCAGGAAAGTTCCAGTTTGTTCAGGTCAACTGAATATCTTTGAGTTGTGGACAAAACAAGACATTTGAGGACGTCATCAACACTGATCCACATTTTTTTCACCATTTTCTGGAATTTTATAGACCAAACTACTTATCGATTAATCGAGAAAATAATCAACATATTAATCGACAATAAAAGTAACCGTTGCAGCCCTGGAAAACACACTCACAAGCACTGTCTAGGAAAACACTGTACTAGTGAAAACCCTCTACTGACTCTGTTTACTGTTTAACCTCTGCTCCCTAAAATTAACCATCACTGCTACATACCGAACATCAACCCTTACCCTAACCTAAAGCTTATCCTAATTCAGATCTTATATTAACCTGATCCAACAGCTAAAATAGTCCCTGGAAGAAATGAAGAGCAAAACTGTACCATACACTGTATATACATGCATAAAGACTACTCAGAATACTCAGACTAAAGAACGCTCCCTCCAGGTCTTCACTCAGTCACACAGTAGAACAACCATGCAGTAATCCTCAGTTTGGCAGCTTCTTTTATACTCAACACAAACTAAATGAGGCACTGCCTGTTTCAGCTACTGCAGTGTTTACACGCATGGCCCGAGGGCACAACAGAGTTTCTATCCCGTGTTGGATTCAGCCCACATAGAATTACCAGCTTTTGTGCTCATTAAGAACCCCCCAGTGAGAGACAGAAACAACCTAAGTCCTTTTTTATTGAAGTGTTTCATGTTTGTCTCAAGAGAACACAGGTATCTAACGGGAAAAAAAGACGCTGAGGTCGGACATCCCGTGTGTTTACATGGCAACAATCTAAACCTTCAGTGACTGCTCTAAGGTTTGAATTGGCCTTGTATCGGTTGTTCAAGAGGAACATGTACTTGAGAGCTGGACTTCATGTCTGTGTAACACTGTTGAATTACACCATTCACTGTATGTATGTATGTATGTATGTATGTATGACACAAAGCAAGAAGCTCACATGAGGTAAATTAAGTTGTGCAGAAGAAAGTATGGTATAGGTGAAATATACAACACTGTAGGTGTAAGTGACTGCTGGGAACAACAATCTTAGAAATTGGTCCAGTATTAAGCAAGACCGCTGCAATGTTACATTATTGGGCAATGGAGTCTGGTGAGTTTGGCGATGGCGATGCAGGAGCCGTTTCTGGTTTCAGGATGTTACTCGTTAACAAAATGGTCAACCCTCTGTAGGAATCCTTTCCATAATGTTGTCAGACACTTAGAATAACAATCTGAGCATGCCAGTGCAGGGTCCAAAATTAGCACCATTTACTAGCCAAATAAATATGCAAGTGGCTGGTAGATTTGCTTCACTTACCACCCAAAAAAACAATGAGTCTATTTTGTGGCTGGTAAAATTTGAACATTAACTAGCCATTTGGCTAGTGGACAAAAAAGGTAATTTTGGACCCTGTGTCAGTGGCAAAAACAGCACTTTTAGTAGACGGAAATTTATACACATTTTCCCTATAGGATTACATTGCAGCCCGGTTCGCGGTTGTTGGTTATAGCGTTCTTGCTCAAAACTGGACCAACGATTTTTGTTCACACTTGTTACTTAGACATCAATGCATAATTGGGAAATGGGTTCCAGGTTGAAAAATACCGATATTACCCTTTAAAGCTTTAGTGCATAATTTTTTGATATTAACGAATGTTCAAGCCATTGCCAAATGAGTTGCTACAAAGCTAATTAAGACTATCAGGTCCACACAACTCTCTCTGTATTTCTCAGTATGGCTACGTTCAGAAGATTGTGGCGTCCGGCGACATTCCCACGCAGAAACTCGAGTGAAGATAATTACCTCTTCTGAAGAATCCATTTGTTTTTTTAATCTTCCGTGTCCTCCTTGGCTACTACTAACTGCGTGGTGGAGGGGTGGGGGGCTGTGCGCGAACATGGAAGGCTTGTATGTGGACGCACCAACAGTTTTGTTGTCATTACTTAGAATTCCTCATGGGGGCGACAGAAACTACGCACTATAGCTTTAAATGTTTAGTCTCCTCATAGTTTATTACTATGGTGAATTTAGTTGACTTCAGTGCAACTAATTTTCATCATCAGCGTTATCTCACACTCTTACAAAATGTAGTAAATAGGAGTCACTGAGCCGTCACAGTTTTACAAACGGAGATTGGGAGAGAATTTGGGGAGGGAGTCTTGACGTGGAAGGGAACAGCATCCAAATGGGGGTGTTACTGGGATCCAGATCTTGGGCAACTTTCCCAGAAACAAGAAATCAATAGACAGACTATAAAAGAAAAATAAATGGGTACACTTATCTGAAAGCTGTTGTTGATATGACTTGACAAGCAACAGTAAAAGGAGCATTTAAGAGGTCAAAAGTGTTTATAAAATGATCTTTTATCCCATTTAGTGCCTGTCAATATGTTGTTTCACTCTTCAGGATCACAGCAGACACGTTAGTTAGTAGTGGTTTATTAATTATGCAAAGCAAATATCAATATGGTGTGTTATTCCTCTACACAGGTGCACTCAGAACAAACCAGACTTGTTTGGCTGAGCGCTAACAGATCGATGCTGATATTTGCGCAGTGGTGGCCAATGATAGTGTGTGTTTATCTTTTGGGCTACAAAGGTAGATGTGTCCTTGAATTGACATTACATGAGGACATGGGGCAGGGAGGCTCAGTGGTTTAATAATGGCTGGTTGCACTTTCTCGTTGCAATTCTGATACTGACAACAGCACTATAGCTTCATTTTGTGAAACAAAACAGACACGATGGTAGCCTATGTGGACCCCAAGGCTAGACCAGTTGGGAACCCCAAGCCTATGAACTATGATCTGTAAAGTTTGTAATACTTAAAAAAAAAAGCTCAACAAACTGATTCAAATCTAACTTCCAACACTCTGATTGCTATCTGACTCCACAGAAAGTCACTTTGACTGCAGTAGCAGCAGCTATGTCGAGGTATTGCTAAAATGTCCCTATGCACTTCTCAATCCCAGGTGGACGCACACAAACACACACTGGAAGTTACGTGCATCCGCAAGCGCTTGAACACAAGCATTCAAAAAATACAATTTTATTCATAGTGTCAAATCATAACAGAAGTTATCTCAGGACGCTTTACTGTGTGTCTAGACCACACTATAATTGAAAGACCCAAGACATAAACGCATTGAAAACACACCCATACATATTGAATGTGTCCATGTGTGTGTGAGGGGAGCACTGGGGTCGCCTAACAAAAGCAATCCAATTAACCTCCACACACCAATAAAGAGCGAGTAGAGCAGGACTCTAGGGTAACCCCGCCCCCCCATTCCACCCCTCCTCCCAGGGGTGCGGCGAAAGGAAAAATATCCTGTGAATTAGTGGAAACCTCAGTCAGTTCCATTGTTCAGTGGATGTCTCCTCTTATTTAAAGGAGAGGAGGTGAAGGGCTGTAGGTCGGCAGCAGCTGTAAATACAATCGCTCAGAGAGCGGGCCGAGAGCTTTACTGTGGGGGTGATGAGAGAACCAGCGATACCAAAACCTCCGCCGTCCCTGAAGGATCATTAGCGTAACAGCCTGCGAAAAAGCAAAGTCATAACGGAGCTCCCACGTACAAAAGTGCCTGTCAAATCTAGAGTGATTTATACCAGTGCAGTTTTCCGCTCTTTCCTACTGTGCTGTGTTTTCATTTATTTTGGATTTAAGGTCTCCAGTTCAGCTGTGTCTTTGCTCATTATCTTGATTTGTAAGTGTAAATTTCACTCTCCCTTCTTCTGCAGCAGATATTTTTGTAACTGCACATAATGTGTTCTGCATCTCGTAACTTTATTACCAGCCGAGACAGCGACGCTGGTATTGTTTTCACCTTGCGAGTCTGTGTGTGATGTGGGCCTGGAGACACCTACTGTTGCGAGAACTACAACAGAGGCGGTTTTGAGTCAGTCAGTGAAGCGGCTAGTGTGATCCCATTGCAAGATGGTCTTTAGTGCTATCTCTGTTGGTTTTCTAGACTTTACTCTCTCTAATGTTTTACCATTGTGCAAATGACTAACACTAAAACTACAATCATTAATCACTTATTGATACTTTCTACATATTGACAGGTGTTAATCCAAAATCAGTTACTAGGATTGATTTCTGCCAGTATTGGATTCCAAGGATGTTTTGCAACACACATAGACGGGCCCTATTCGGCCCAGTATAAAGTTATATAACTACTGATACACCAAAAGGTTTCCAGAGTAACCCTCCTGTTGTCCTGTTTACAAAAACTTTCTATATCAGAACTGTGACAAATGTTGGAAAAAGCTACAAAAACTCAGGAAAAAAATTAAACATTTGTTTTAAAAACGCTGAAAAAAGTGACCAAAAAAAACATCGCCAAAGGTGACAAAATTTGTTACAAAAGTGACAAAAAACGGGGGAAAAAACATCGGAAAAAACGCCAAAAAAGTGACAACAAAATTGGAAAAAAGTGACAAAAAGAATTTGAATAAAATCGACAAAACGACAAAATGTTATTTCGACCCAGAAAAACACAAAGTTGCATGGTTGACGGGAAGACAACACAAGGGTTAAATGACCTCGTCATAGTTAGTTTTGAGCAGTATTTTTTTTTTAGATTATTTTTTGGGCATTTTTAGGCCTTTATTTCACAGGACAGCTGAAGAAATGAAAGGCGAAAGAGAGGGGGTATGACATGCAGCAAAGGGCTGTAGGTCAGACTCGAACCCGGGCCCTCTGCATTGAGGAGTAAACCTCTACATATGGGCGCCCGCTCTACCAACTGAGCTATCTCGGCGCCCTTGAGCAGTATTTTTAATGGAATGTCCCTATATAAAATGTGTGCTGTTGCAGTAGACGTAAATGAATACATTTTGTCCCACACAAGAACTAAATTAATGCCCTTTGTTTTGCTGTAACTGTTGTGTGTAACAAGCTTAAAGAACGCTGTTAAATACAACTTGTTTTCCATGTTAATACCACTATTCAATATCTATTTAACGGGTTTAAAAACCTGGTAGAAATGTCTTAAACAACAGAGCGATGAGTAATCCAACTGAAAGAAAGGGAGGCTCCATGAGGCATTCAGGTGTCAGCTGGAAGGGTTGAGCCCGCTGGGATGAGATAGGAAGAGGCATCTGACACGAAACTAGCCAGTTTGTGAATGCAGGCGACAGGTGCCTGGCTACGGTGAAGCCTCTAGTTAAACCAAAACTATCTGCGATGGTGCAAAGCAAAGCTGGTATGAAAAACTCCACTCCCTAAGCTTTGTGAGTGATCTATGGAAATCACTTTTTTTTTTTTTTGCTGTTTTTTGTGTATGTGCAGCCCCCTTTGGCTTTGTGACCATGCCAGCTTTTCACGACGGATCGTAAAAAAAAAAAACCTCTTTCATGTTTGTGGGAAAGCCGAGATTGGCTGAGACCAGGCTTTACTGGAGATCTGAGAGGCAGATATCAAGTCAACACTGGGTGGTTTTATTTTTTCATACTACAACTTAGACCCCTGGACCTCTGCTGTGGGCTTTAAGCAAGTCTTGGTTTCTTCCTCTCTCCAATCTGCTTTGGTGTGAAGATCTGATAGATTTTTGTCCGACTGGAGAACAGATTTCCCCAACTGAACTGAACATCATTCTGCTGCTGTGGTCGCACAGGCCGTCGTTTAGGTTTACGTACGCAGCTCTGGAGGCATGAGAGGCTGGCTCACATTACCCACGGTGCCGTTCCGCTGGCGATGGAAACCTCTGGGATGTCAGTTTGTGAAAGATCCTTGCCTCTATTTTGAGGGGTTAAGACAATAAGACACTTATACTGTCCCTTCCCAGGCTGAGCCTGAACTCATCCCGTTTACTGGAAGGAATTTAACAGGCGACAGCTGTGGCCCTACGGGGCATGATCCCATCCTAAATCATTAGTAATGATAGCCTTATTTTATACAGGCTGCTCGCTTGCATGCTCTCACTCTCTTTCTCTCTCTCTAGGAAGCTAGAAATTTGTTTTTGCTATTCCTCTCTGGTTTGTTTTTCCAGCTCAAAATGAACAATAAACTATTGGGGCGAAGGTTCGCTTCAACACGCCACCTGTCAGTCATCCGAGAGGGGATTTAAAAAGCATTTTCAAAGTTTGGTAGTTTGCATGGTTTTAAAGAGTCACAGCATGTTTTTGACTTGAAAGTGAACTGAACTCTGACTACCCCGGTGTAAACTTGCAACGCAGCAGCACCAGGTGACACATAAAGAACATTTGAACACATTGAATGACCCTACTCATCTAAGATTACAGCTGGAATTACAATCAGGAAACTTGACTGGAACTTTCCATAGACAGTTAAAGAAATGGACAAAGCCACGCCGTAGACTTCCACGTGGACAAGTGAAGTCTATTAGAAGCACTTTTCCGGTGATGGAAGTTGGAAGTCTTCTGGTAGCTGTGCCAAGAGAAATCTCAATCATTCCCAATCTTGCAGAGACGGAGAGCGTAGGTATATGTAAGGAGATAACATAGGCACAGGCTAATTATTACTAACTAAAATGCTAGTTAACATTAGTAATTAAACTTAAACAGCTAATGTAAGTCGAAACTGCCTGCGAGCTTCTCCTGTACTATACAGTAATTCCTCTACTATTCGACAGCGTGGTTGTGACACAATCGTTAGCCTATTTTGACAAAAACGTCTGCTACGGAGCCATAACGTGAGGTACAAGGTAATGGAGCCTTTTATACATTGTCGTGTTTCTTTAGAAATAAACAATGGACAAATAAAGTCTTTAAACGCTTCAGATGTAAAGTTATTAGCTGTCAAAGTGACGTCAAAATGAATGGCAGTCAATGGGATGCTAACACCAGGTGATGGCTTGTTAGCCTATGAACCTCTCCATAGGAGGTACGCTTTTTAGACGCTCGCTTACCCCCTTTCAATGTATCCTAAAAACAAGTGTCTGTTTAGACCCTGGTAACAGAAACTACGTGATTGGCTGGCACCTGAACACTGTTCCAGTTAGTTAACTTGTGTTCTAAATCACTGAGCAAAGTATGATAAACTGCAGGTTCTGCTTTGTCCTATGTTACTCACTGGCCAAACAGACCTAACTATGAGTCAAACTAACTGCAAACAAACTTGTTTTTTTTTTTCATCTGTAAAGGCACTATTTCATCCTTCAAACCTTTTTTCTTTTCTTTCAAAATGCATTGTTAATACATCCACAGCTCTTTAAAAGAAAGTATCAAAAAAATAGTCTCTTAGTCCTATTTTCATTTATTCATTGTCTATTTCTTTTTTTTTCAAAGGATAGCTATGAAAGAAAGAGACATAACATAACTATATACATGCCAGAGAGGGGGAGGTAAACTTTCACACTTTCGACACAGCTTCACCTTCTGCCAGTGTTGAGAAATATATAAAAGAATATATATATTTTTTTCTATTTCAGCACACTTTGTTGCATACTATCACTTACATACTGTATGTGATGTAAACAATTATGTACAGCCTTAAAATGTCCAGTTTGCCTGACCTTTTTTTGACCTGTCCACTGTTTTTTTAACCTTTATTCATCCAGAGAGGTGACCAAACAAACTGCTTCGCCACACACGGATGCACAAGATCACACGCGCAGCAACAACGGTCTACTGTCGACCCTCAGAGCATGTCCACTGGAGCTCAAAGATCATCGATAGCAACTTTTGTTGGGAGGGGCAGATGCAAATCCAGATACGTGCCAGGTGAATCAGGGATTCAAAGCAGCAATTTCAGCATCATAAACCTGATTTTAGTTTGTTCACGCTGTTTGTGTGTAACGAAGCCCGAGCTCTCCAGAGACACATCAACCGCTGACCTGAACACAGGTCAATGACCAGGGAAAGGGAAACTGAAATATGAGACACTGCTGGGAGTGTGTGTGTATGTGTGTGTGTGTGTATGTGTGTGTGAGAAAAAAAACAAAGAGAGGCAACAAGAGAAGTAAGACAGATTGGAGATAAAGGGATATTGTGATGCTAAGATTTAAGATGGAAATCTCATTTCATAATTCCATAAGAGAACGTGTTCTGTGTCAGTGTGTGTGTGTGTGTGTGTGTGTGTGTGTGTGTGAAAAAACTGAGAGAGGCAACAAGAGAAGTAAGACAGACTGGAGATAAAGGGATATTGTGGCGCGAAGATTTAAGATGGAAGTCTCATTTCATAATTCCATAAGAGAACGTGTTCTGTGTCAGTGTGTGTGTGTGTGTGTGTGTGTGTGTGTGTGTGTGTATACTGAGCGTATTATTATCTCCTGACTGAGCCTGCAGCAGCGTGTGCTTCAGGATGACAGATAACATCATTACAAAGCACTGCTTGTCCTCAAACCGCCTCCCTAAGGCAAACATCACACACCGACTCAGAGAACAACACACCTCCGCTCTGAAAAAAAGCTGCTTGTTTGTTATGACTCAATAAAAAAATAAGTCACCATCACTCTGAAAGAATATATATACTCTTACGAAGCTTCTAATAAGCTACAAGCAGAAGTGGAAAGAGTACAAAAAAAATTCTACTTAAGTAAAAGTACTGTTACTTTGATGAACTTTTACTTAAGTACAAGTAAATTACCGGTATAAAAATCTACTCAAGTAAAAGTAAAAAGTAGCTTAGATTAAGGGTTACTTAGTTACTTTTTAACAGCTGGGGGAGGTATACTTTTTTATATTTATACTTATTTACTATCTTTTTTATACTTATTATACTTACTGAATTAAATCACAGTCTTTTGCATTTTGATAAGGCCACAAAGCCGCTTTCGGTTTTAGTTTGTTGACAGATACTATATGCCAAAGCAATGGCGCAAAACAACGTTGGAGACCTTTTTTTATTTACTTTTTCTTTTTACTCAGTAAAGGATGTGCTTTAAAATGTAGCAAAGTACAATACTTTAAAACAAAACATACTTAAGTAAAAGTAAAATTCCAGATTTTAAAAACTACTGTTACATGTAAAAGTACACAAAAATACTACTCAATTACAGTAACGTGAGTAATTGTAATTTGTTACTTTCCACCTCTGGTTACAAGTTGTTCAAAGTCCTCAAGATGTTTTTTAGTGTCTTGAAATTGGAGGAACGACTTCTGAAATTTGACCATGTTCATAGAGAAAAACATTCTTGAGTTGCTTCAAAACAAGGTCCAACTTTGCCTGTTGCCAGATACAGTATTTTCTGTTTCACTTCAGTTAATGTAAGTAGGAATTGATAAAAGGTTAAATTACTTCTTTACATGGAGAATTTTGTACAGTTCAATCGATAAAAAAGGTGCTCCATTTCTCGCTTTTCTTTCAAAGGACATGGTATTATTTCAATAGCAACTGCAATGAAAGCCAAGCTGAGAGACTGTTTTCCAAGCGCACTATAACAGCGAAAACACACCAGGCGCGTAAAGCGTGATTTATACTTCTGCGTAAAATCTACGCCGTTGCTACATACGTACAGTAGGTACGTGGAGACACGACCCTACGCCGGATCCTACGCCGGACCCTACGCCGGACCCTACGCCGGACCCTACGCCGGACCCTACGCCGGACCCTAGGCCGGACCCTAGGCCGGACCCTACGCTGGACCCTAGGCCGGACCCTACGCTGGACCCTACGCCGTAGCCTGACGTGCACCTCTCAGAAAATGTAACTACACGTCGCGGCGACGCACGTTGCTCGGCCGTGGCTTGGTAGCGTTGCATTTCCCCCCCCCCCCGACTCATTTCCTGGTTCTCCTTCTCCATAACATGAAATCAAGGAGAGGGTTAACTTTTCCTGCTACAGATTTCCCACCGTGGTCAGAAAGAACAGGGGAGACACTTTGTTTCTCTCACTATGACTCTAGAGTCGTTACTCGCGCCAAAGCTAATCGCCGTCACTCTCTCACTTTCTCCCTCGCTCTACCACACACTCCGCACACACACACATGCCGGCTCGACGCACACACCAACGCACAAGTATAAACATCAGGCCACTTAAGGCTACGGTGAAAGCTCTACGTGGAGTCTACGCAGAACCATAAATCACGCTTAAGTATAGCCCACGATTATTTTCATGATAAATCGATTAGCTATTTAATCTATAAAATGTCCGAAAATTGTGAAAAATGTTGGATCAGCGTTTTCCAAAAGCACAAAATGACGTCCACAAATGTCTTGTTTTGTCCACAACTCAAATATATTCAGTGTACTGTCATAGAGGAGTAAATAAAACTAGAAAATATTTACATTTAAAAGGACAATTCCGGCACAAAATGAACCTAGGGGTTAAACACGTGTACCGAGTCGACCGTTCTCTGGGATTCAGTCAAACACCTAACGCCGTGTAACCAGTAACCAGTAACATAGCTCAAGCACTGCGTTCATCATTCGACTGATGCGTGCGAATAGAGATTTCGTTTTCTCTTTTTCTCTTTACTTTACCAGTGCCACGACAACTAGCGTTATAAGCTAATTAGCGGTTTGCTGCTAAAACTGGTCACATTCGATTAGCATGAAAACACATCCCAGAGAACGGTCGACTCGGTAAACAAGTGTTATTAACCCCTAGGTTCATTTTGCGCCTGAATTGTCCTTTAAGAAGCTGGAATCAGAGAAGTTTGACTTTTATTCGTAAAAATAACTCAAACTGATTAATCGCTTATCAAAAAATAGTTAGCAATTAGCGAATAGTTGACAACTAATCAATTATTCTATTAATCTTTGCAGCTCTACTTGTGTGAACAACAAAATACAAAAATAAAGAGTCAGGAAGAATACGGGAGATCTCTGCGCTAGAATCAAGTAAAAATGGAACTTGAAATACTACTTGAAACATGTCATTTTGCAGTAAAAATCAGTCTTTAAAAATTCAATAAGGCCAAAATGAGTTGATAGGAGGGAGATTTTTTGACGTGGACAGGTGGGAACAAGTACATTTAACCTAAAAGATGACAATGTGCACCCCCCCCCCTGTCCATCTATGATCCTATGATACAATATATAAGCTGTAGGTGTCACTTGGCACTGATGAAACCTTAAAATGTCCAAAATCTTTCCTTTGACTTATGGCCTAGATGACATTTTATATACATTTTACACATTTTAAGGCCCTAATAATTAAGCTACATCAATTCCAGACCTTTTTAACAGCCTGCAGACAGCACAGTGAAAGCCTGGTGAGTGTCAGGGTCGGATAATTTAAAACACCTCTAGGCCTGGTCGCTGTAAAGGCCAGCCAGTCTAAGAGAGCGATGACGTGCTTCAAGCATGCAATATCATTTTCCTGCGATAAGTAGAATAGCGTCTGACGGAGGCGAGGAGAGCCAGAGCATCCTAAAGGCCTCGCTCTGCTACTGTGCGTGAGTCAGAGGTGACAGCTGGATCCTACAGATCAGACTGTGGATTTTCCATTTCCCTTCTTCTCGTGTTTGCCGAGCTCTTTTCCATTGTCAAGAACTATTTTTTTTTCTTCTAGATGGTTTTCGGGGGCGTTAGTATGTATAATCACAATACCATGCATGCGGCAGCAAGGTATTCGAAATGTTTATTTTCCCATTTTGCCTGTTGTTTCATTTTATATTTCTAATGGCTCTCATAAAACCATATAAGGAGCCAGAGGAACTGAACTCAGGAACTAAGTCATTTATTCACGTTTGTGTTTCCACTTCATCTCCAGAAAAGCGCACGATGTTGATGTGATGGTTGAACATGTGCTCTATAGAAGACGTTGAGAGATGCAAACTGGGAGATTGCCACGCCAGAAAGGAAAGAAGCCTGTCTCCAAAGCAGCAATGATCTCCTGCTTGTTCATTTCGCTAGCTCTTATTTCTCTATGTACAAAAATATAGTTTAAATGTTGGTAACATTAAAAGAAAATCCCATTACAATTGCTAATTTGGATATTAACCCTCTGAGGTCTAAGGGCATTTTTAGTTATCTTCTTGAATTCTCCTTTTAAGGGTATTTGCATATAACCTCATCCCCATGTGTTTCATATCAAAATGTTCAGACCAAACTCAGCTTTCTGTATGTTGAGGCCCAAAATTGTTTCGAGAGCAATGTATAAACCTACACTCACTTATCTTGGTGCTTGAAATGAGTTTACAAATGTTGTGGGTTCACAAAGTAGCATAATATATGAATAAAATAGTAAATCAATGTCTAAAATTACATTGTGTGTGGGGCGGCCTCTAGCTCACCCATGTTGGCAGTCCTGCAGCGGCGCGGGTTCAAATCCGATCTGTTGCCCTTTGCTGCGTGTCATACCCCATCTCTCTTCCCCTTTCATGTCTATCACTGTCACTATAATAAAGGGAAAAGCCCCCAAAAAATAATCTCTAAAAAAAAAATTTTAATTGTGTAATATCGCTTTTTGAGTAGGAGTTTTGTCAAACATCGCTTGGACTCACCAGTGCGTCTTTTGTCCTCAGAGGGTTAATGACTATTGAGGCTAATGGTTGACATATTAGCCTTGCACTGTACTGCAAGATCTGTTAGCACCCTAAGAAGTATTACCTCAGGAGCAGGGACTTTTTAGGAGGCAGGAGCTAAAACCTGGTCTCTCTTGAAAAAGAGATTTTAATCTCAAGGAAATTCCTGGTTGAATAAAAAATACATATTCTTGAGTTCCAGGAAAAGGTCCTTTTTTCTCAAAATAGCCACGAGGGAAATGTTTCTCAGAAAGGATCTACACTGTAGATTGGTCTTTCTTTGCTCCACCAAGGCTTAACCTGAACTCAGATTGTGCAAACTTTGTAATCCAAATGATAGATATCTCATTTTGGGATATGAGACCTTTTTATTTGTACTCACCACATGGAAGACCTCAGCATCCTGATCGGTGGTGAGGACCATCTGGGGCTGGAGGCCGGACTGGAGGAAGAAGCCGTGAGCCGACACCGTGCAGCCTCCGCTACAGTGAGATGGGGGGATGCTCAAGTTAGCATGAGCATCAGACAGAGACACTGTAGATACCCACTGGGAGGGACCTGCTGTTAGCGTTAGCAGTTTAGCCACTCGTCACCTCCCACTCATTTCCTCCTGCTGTAAAACTAAAAGCAGTAATCTGTCTCGTCTCATCTGCAGACATTCTCAGTCACATTTCGCCCTCGCTTTTTCCCTCTTGTGCCTCCTTTTGGTGTTAAGTGAAGAAAGAGCAAGAGCTTACATTTGGAGGAAATGAATCAAGTTGACATTGACAAATACTGATATCCAAACCATTTCTGACAATCCCAAAGTGTCACACAGATGTGGAGGACACAACGCTAAGGCTGAAAACAGTTTCCTCCTGCTGTAAAACTAAAGCATCAATAGGTTTCACGTTGCCTCCTCCGCAGACATTCTCAGTCACATTCGCCCTCGCTTTCTCTCTCTGTTACCTCCCTGAGGTAAAGAAACATGCAAGAGCTCAAATTTTGGAGGAAATGTATCCAGTTGATGATGACAAATACTGATATCCAAACCATTTCTGACAATCCCAAAGTGTCAGCAGGTCAGTGCTGGCCACCACACAGATGTGGAGGACATAGTCTCGCATTGCCAGACCTTCCTCCACAGCGCTACAGAGGAAGGTCTGGCTAGTCCACAAAACATTGTGGGATGGGAGAAAAACGTGCTCTGGTTTATTGGCATTTCTTTAAACCAATCACAATCGTCTTGGACGGAGCTAAGCGCCAGACGCAATGACGGTGCCTCTGCAAAATAGCCTGGGGAAGGAACTTGTTTTGATGGAACGTGTGTTCAAAAGTTGTTTTAGTCGTGCAACAGAAAATTTAGATTGGACAGATAGTCTAGCTAGCTGTCTGGATTTACCCTGCAGAAAGAGGAAGGTTACGGACATACGGCGGATCTTCCGGCAGCACCGGAGCAATCCCCTAAATCAGGGGTGTCAAACTCAGCTTCCCTAAGGGCCACACTAGAAAATGAGAATCACATCAAGGGCCAGACATAGAGTTTATTGCTTTTATGTCATGGGAAAAGTCAAATATCTTTGACTGTATTATTGCATGTCTCATATAGGCTTCTTACTTACAGTTTGGTCGACAAAAATGTCGAAGAAAATGCCAAAAACGTTTGGAAAAAGCATCAAAAATTTCGAGAAAAAAAAAAAAACGTTGTGAAAAGTGACAAAAAGTAGGTGGGCCAAAATGTATTGTGAACCTAAATGTATATAGGGGCCGGATCAAAATTAGCAAGGGGCCGGATTTGGACCGCGGGCCTTGAGTTTGAACGTGTGCCCTAAATGAATCGTCGTCGATATAGACTAAGGCAGGGTTTTCCCCAAGTGTATTGCAAGTCTGGTGGCCCACCGGGCCTAAGTTTCCCCCCGTCAGGCTTTAGCCACTGGGGAAAAAAAGTTTTTTAATACTAGTTACAGTGGGGCAGCTCGGTTGGAAACTTAGACGTAGTCATATTTTCAAATTTTCCAGTTAGCTGGTAGCATTGACTTAATGTAGAGCTCTATAGAATCTGTCTTATAGCTTTTTTAAATTCTCAATTTCGAGATTCCATCCATGATTCTGTTATCACAGAAACTATTTGGCTCTACATTAACGCTGCCATCAATCTGCGACTGGCCCCAGCTGGGCTCTCGTCAAAAAAAGACACTTGCCAACGGGCCTAACAACTTTTCTGGGGGAAACCCTGTAAGAAATGGAGAACACAACAATAAGAAAACCCCACTCTGAATGACTAGAACTCTGACCTGACGAAGGAGCGCGAGGGCTGGATTCTGTTGATGATGGGATCCTGGTTGTAGGTGAACTGCACGGGCGCGTGGAGCTCCACTGAATCCACCGTCAGCTTCACGGGTAGCTTGGAGGGAACTGCGTGTGGAGGCGTCTTACAGGTAAGCATGGTGGACGACAAGCTGATGGTGGAGGTTAGGATGAGGGGAATGAGTAAACACACAGGATATATTGTGGTGGTAGTATGTAACAGTGGTATAGCCATTGTCCACTACTCAGGTTCAGGTTAATTTATTTGTATTGATAGGTAAATGTGTTGTGCAGTGAAAATGACACACAGTATTAGACACCACAGACAACATATAATGGGAAAATAAATAAAACGATTAAAATGATCCAGTGCTAATCAAGACCATCTAATAAATACCAATGAAATGACTTAAAGCTGACCACCATAAAATCTAAAAACCAATGAATGAATAAATAAATAACATATAGGCCTACACAAATACAGGCTGTACAAATTGTGCAGTTTTTCTTACAGCTTGTTTATCAGTGTGATTGCCGCTGGAATAAAGCTTTTTTTTAATGTTGTTTGGTTTTACACCTTGGAACTAAAAAAATCCTTTTTCCAGAAGAGAGAAGCTGAAACTCATTGTGCATAGGGTGCAAGCTGTCATTTAAAATGGAATCGGTTATCCGCTGTAGCTGTTTAGTGTACAGGGATTCCATTCATACATTTATCTTGCATTAGTCCTACAGATAATTGCTGATTGAGCGGGAGAGGAGACAGAATGAGGACAAGAGCAGGAAAAGCAAGAGAAACAGAAAGACAGAAAGACCTTTGACCGGTCCTCCAGTTCACAGGCAAAATGTTCCCAGTAAACTTACAGCAATGTCAAGACACATTTGAGTATGTGTAACAAACACAATCCCTCTGCAGTACATACAGTATGTACTGAACTGTACAACCTCCCTAAATCCTTTCTAAGAAAGAAAGAAAAAGGCAGAGAAAATAGAACCGCCATTTGACATGCAAACTTGATTTTAAAGAGCTGTTGCTGTTATGCAGTGCAGGAGGCAAAGAGAATGAGAAACAGAAAGAAAAAGAGAAAGAAAAGAAATGATAAAAAAAAGGGACCGTGAACTGACCTCTGGATCTTACAGGCTACTTTCCCTACTGTCACCTCTCGCTTGTTCCCAGTATCCAGGAAGGCTCCCCTGATGGTCAGCATGGTGTTTCCGGACTTCGGCCCGAATGTCGGGAAGATTTCGTGGATCACAGGGTCCTGGACGCAGAGACCACCAGACCCTTTTAAATAACTCTGTCTAATGTTTAGATCCTAGCACTTTGCTTTCACTTCTCATAAAGTGTAAATGCTGACTCACTGTAAATCCTGTCAGACAAATCGATTCATAAACCACTTCACACAATATAAAATGGCATACTTACCACGAAGGTGAAGCCCTCCATGGTGGCTACCTTGTGGCCACTGGTGACCCTCACTGTGTGTCCTGATGGGGTGAAGTTCCCACTGAACATCGGGGAACACTGCATCTCAGTCCACCTAAACACAACCACCCCACAGACAACACACAGACCAGGCATTATACCCTGCTGCAGCCACCAAGCATTTATCCTAATTCAATGATGATCTACTGCCCAGCAGTAATGCACAAAGAGGCGATCTTCATCTTGGGATTGGGTTGGTGGTGTTTTTTTCCCCCCAATTTGTAATGAGGTTGTTTGTAGCAAAAGGGGCTTTTGAATGGGACATGGTCCCAGTGGATTTGGGTGAGTGGAAAATCTGGATGCAGCGATTTTTCCCAGCAATTTTTCAGTTAGGGGAGTCATGTGTTGAATGCGGCAGACTGCGGGAGGGGGAGGGGGGGGGTGGGCTTCTTAACATTCTTCCTTCAACACAATAACCGCTATTAAACTCCTGCTCTGCCCCTATAAGACGCCAGTGTATGGGTCCCTTTATCTGGTAAACACCCACCACTTAACACACACACTCTGTCTCTACCTGCCTCTCTAAGGTGGCTTTTCAGATACTGCGCGGGAACAGTGCTCATTTCAAAATGCAAAGACAAAGTATGCACACTGGCATACAAAAACTAGTGCATCAATAACTTTGCAAAAACACACACACACATGTCCAATTCATGTGAATTTTAAATTGCAGTCCAGTTTTATTTTTCATTTTTTATGTGTAACCCTGAAAGACTAGCAACAACTTAGTGGAAGCTATGGAGGATCCTAATAAAGATTAAAGAATGATGACGAATATGCTGCACTGATACCAATTAACTGTGAATGAGATCTAAATATTATATCTAAATGTTAACTTTGCACACACACACACACACACACACACACACACACACACACACACACACACACACACCTGTTGATGTTGTCTTGTCTGGGCAGTTTGCAGGGAGCTCCTGCCACCTCCACTGTTACCAGAGAAGCCTTGAAGCTCTCCGTCTTGTCGAAGCCGAAGTTGCTGCCGCACATTGTCACCGCTGTAGAGCCTCGTATTGGTCCAGAGGTCGGAAAAATCTAATGCACACACAAGGAACATTTGCATTTTAAACATGAACTCATCAGTCTGAGATCATCATAATAAAATGCTCCACAGTACCATAGAATAATTATACATGTAGAGCTGCAAAGATGAATCGATTAGTTGTCAACTATTACATTAATCGCCAACTATTTTCATAATCGATTAATCGGTTGGAGTCATTGGCGATTTTAGACCCTTTTTAGGGCCCTAAATTTCATCTCAGCCCCCCTAAAAATTATAATAATAAAAAACTACTCTTTTTTTTTTTTAAATCAATTTTGGTGCTTCAAGTGAGAGTTTGTGAACTTGTCTGTTAGTGACGTAGGACAAACAATTAGAGGTTAAGGGCTTGAAACTGGTTTAATATCCTCTGTGTCTGTCGCCGATGCTATGCACCTGTTACCCAGTCAAGGAGAGGGTTAACAGAAACGTAGTTTTGGCCAATCGGAGGTGGTTGTGTCAGACTCCCGCCTTTGGCTGAGTCTTTATCTGATCTGTCAGAGGGAGAGCAGGAGACGGTTGTGAAATTTAACGTTGGCAGTCCCCAGAGAAGAAGTTGGAGGGTCACCAAGTACTTGCAAAGTAAATAAAATTAATACATTTAATAAAAGCCACACGTCTGTAATATTGATCTGTACATTTACAGCAAATTATTTTAAGAGCTAAAAAAAACCTTTCAGTGAGCATTAGAGGTAGTGTTACATGGATGTAGGGAAATTTAAAATGATTTAAGACCAGGAACACAATACTTTTGCAAATTTAAGACTTTTTAAGGCCTTAAAGGCCCAGTGTAGTATCCTGACTTGAGATTTAAGAAAAGTAAACTAGGACACCTGGGAAATAACATTTAGTAGCGTTGTATAAGAAACATCCAAGCGACCTTTCTGCAGTCAATTACAGATCTGTTAAAATAGTCCCAGAGAAAGAGATGTTCTTTACAGGTTCTCGTCCCATTAAACATTTTGTTGCGTTTAGGGCAGCGGAGGTATCTTGGTGTTGTGTTTCTGTTTGACATGGAGACACTCTGACCGCATGGGGTGCAACAGTAAAGTCAGAAAGAATGAACACCACCCACACTGAGCTCAGTAAAGCCTCACAATGTCAGAACAGTGTTAAATACAATAGGACAGTGGTGCTGTAAAAGGGCTGGTATTTCAGGAATCACCGTGGCCTTCACAAACGCAACACTGTAGAAACAAATACAGTGCAAACATACAGAGCTCAGCTTCAACAGACTCAGTTACATGAGCTGTTTTTGGAAGGAGAGTAGAGAGAGAGAGAGCGTCCCAGCAAACCAAAGTTACTCAGGTTTACTTTTAGGTTCAGGTTTTGGAAACAGCCGTAAAGTGAACGATTGTTAAGAATTGATAAGTTTAAACACTCAAGAAGGCGTTTAAAAAGAGTTTAACAGTTGTCACATTGCCATCATGTTTGGTATGTTTTGCATGATGGAATTTTTTAAATCGAAAGTGGTTTTAATTTGTATGATTATTCTCTGTACCAGAAGCATAACATTTAATGCCATAACTCCTTTGTGGATTTGCCTGCCCTCCCCTTCTGACGAAATTAAGCTATTGAGCTAATTCTGGGACGGTCAATGTTCTAATACATGTTTTGTATTCCAAAAATATATTTTGCTGACAAAATAGTGAAAGCGGCCAGTGATGAATTAGTACAAAAGTGAGTCTCCTGCCCTGATTATCACCATGTTGACAAGTCGCCGTGGTTACCTTAGTGATGACGGGTGTGCAGTAGTCCTGGGTCCAGAGGGAGGAGGAGGGACACTGGTTAGCTCTGGTGCAGCGTCCATCACACCAGCCACATTCTGTCACCCGCGACGACAACAAACAGGAAGTACAGGTGGTCAGCTGACCACAGCCGGGGCCAATGAGAGGGACCATAGTGATCTAGGAAGAGGAAGATGTAAGACAGTCAGTTGTGTGTCTTCATTTCTGTCCCAACACACAAACAAAAGTATTTCCCCTCAGCCACAAATGGATTACAAGAAGTGTTTGGTAGCAGAACCCTTGCGGTAAGCCCCTAGGAACATTATTCTCTTTTATCTGGTGTCTCTACTCCGTGTTCACTGTTGTTTCTTTGCTTTCAGTGAAGGAGTGTTTTTTTTTCTCAATAATGTATGACATTTGTACGGATTGTGTTCTTGTTATGGTTCAGAGATGAACACAGGACTGTCTTAAACTACCGAATGTGTAGGATAGCAATATGTCTCTACAAGGCACAACGTCGTTCTCAAACCGCTCCCCATTTCGCTGAGGAAAGTGCCAAAAGGTACATTTTTTTAAATCTTGTAGTTCTAATCCCACTTTGTCATTCTTCTATAAAGTACTTGAAAGCAATACTTGAGTAAAAGTACAAGTATCTTACCAGAAAATGACTTTGGTAGAAGTTAAAGTCTCCTTTTAGAATATTACTTGAGTAAAAGTCTTAAAGTATCTGATATTTACTGTCCTTAAGTATCAAAATTAATTTTCTGATATTAAATGTACTTAAGTAAAAGTAAAAGTAAAAAAAAAAACTTTGATTATGAACTTTATGGCCAAAGGTGTGTAACGTTATCTTCATCACCACTGTCGTCAGGGTAGTCATCGTCTGTTACCATGGCGGCAGAGCCTGTACCAGGTGCTTCCATGACACTATCAGTCATTACGCTTCCTCCTCTTGTTCTTTAGTTTTGGCCTTGTTTTTTTTTTTTGCTGCTTGGCAACAAACAGGTATTAGGTCACCAACTGGAATGGAGGGTGCATTATCTTAGCAATTTAGGAGCAATGATTCGCCAAACCTGCTTTTTTCCAGTGTGACAAATTTCTTCCGATTTTATTTTGTAGTAACGAGTAACTAAGATGCTTAGGGGAAATGTAGAGGAGTATAGATTTTATTTAGGAAATGTAGTGGAGTAAAAGTAAAAGTTTTCAGAAATATGAATAATGAAGTAAAGTACAGATACATAAAAAATTCTACTTAAGTACAGAAGCGAAGTATTTGTACTTTGTTACATTACAACACTGCACCTTGTTCCCTGTGGCCATTAGCAGGGTTCCGTTTGAGCCGTCAGCGTCCAGCAGCGCTACACTGGCGGAGACGGGTCTCGAGTCCAGGCGGATGTTGACGTGAGGAGAGGCAAATCGGGAGAACAGCACCTGAAAGGAGGACACTGCAATCGTCAATGCAATCGTCTCAAACGGGCATTTGTTAATGTAACGGTAGTCTTGCTTTGCCAGACCTTCCTCCACAGTGCTGCGGAGGAGGGTCTGGCTAGTCCACACAGCATTCTGGGATGGGAGAAAAACATGCTCTGGTTTATTGGCATTTCTTTAAACCAATCACAATCGTCATGGGCAGACAGAGCCACGGTGCCGCTGCAAAACAGCCTCAGGAAGTAACTTGTTTTGGTGGAACATGTGTACGTTTAAAAGTAGTTTTAGTCGTGCAACAGAAAACTCAGATTGGACAGATAGTCTAGCTAGCTGTCTGGATTTACCCTGCAGAGATCTGAGGAGCAGTTAACCATAGTCCTCGTGAAATCAACCGGAGTTAAAAATTCCAACACAAGGAAAGCGTAAGGTAATGGACCTCCGGCAGAAAAGAGGGACATCTGGCGGAATATCCGGCGGCAACAGAGCAATCCCGGAAGTGGAACTTCGTAGATATAGACTAATGCAACGGCAACAACACTGTCATGACTCTGGCACAGCTTTAGTAAGAACCTTCTGTGACACTTAACACACCAATGGACAAACTATTGGTGGCTTGTATGGCCTGCTGCAGTCAGTCCTTTATATTTCTCAACAAATAACCAATATTTTTCTCTCCACCAGCTAGTACTTGAACTTCTTGTGGATGCAGCCAAACTTTGCCAATAGGCATAACAAGCAGGGCTTATACACTGGCTACATCTGTTGCTAAAAATGCAGTACAATCAAATCAAGTCAAAGAAGTACTGTAAGCCAAGAGGTGCCTGGTTTGCAAGATATTTGGTGTTTGTTGCCAATGAATAGAGTCTTTTTTTTAAAAAGCAGCCAACATCATCACAGGTCAGCTGAGGACACCTGATTAGGATGTGTGAATTTGTTCACTTGTCAGTGTCGTCACCGCTGTTTTTCCAACGTTGCTGTGTTTATTTTAAACGCTTCACAACGCTGTACACTGATACACACCATGAATTAAAGAAGGAAAGATTATACGGAGTCTGGCATACACAACAATAGATCCACAGAATCTCCTGAGGACAAATCAAGGCTCGGGGAATAAAAAGTGGAAGACATCAACAAGTTTTTTGGTGCTGCGCCAGCACACCTTGACAGGGAGTTGGTTGAAGGAGTACGATCCAGATTGTGTCATCTTTTCCTGGGCATTACTTTCACTGGAGTTTGGCTTTAAGCAGAGTTGCATTGAAGTCATTTCATTACGATATTTCCTCTTAGTCCAGTGTCATGGTCGAGAAAAAAAATGTCTTACCTTTCTCTCCTTATAGCAGAAAAAGCACAGGCGTAACTAATGATCTGTCTGTTCCATTAAGGTGTGTCAGTCAGACTGCATAAACTGTACAATATCAGGGCCCTTGCCCTAGTACACCGAATTGGAATGCAGCCATTATGGATTGATGAATCAATTAGTTAAATATGTTTGGCAAGTAAAAATGTCCACCCTGTCAAAGGTGTGGGGTTGGTTAAGAAACAACCCCGATTATACGCCATTTGACAGGAAGTTTTGGTCAAACTTTACAGCAGCTTGGAAAAGTAAAACTTTTCATCATGTATGTATGTCGCCAAAGCAATTACCATTAAATTATTTTAAGGGGGCTTTCACACCTGCTTCATTTAGTTCGGTTCAATCGCACTAGAGTTCGTTTCCCCCTTGGTGCGGTTCGTTTGGACAGGTGGGAATCCGGCAATCACACTCAGATGTGCACCAAAGCGGACCAAACAAGTGTCCCGACACCTCCTTGATGAGGTGGTCTCGGGTGGTGAGAATGTGATCTGACCTCAAACCGCACCAACTACTGTATGTGTACTCCACAAGTCAGAGCTAAATGGCTCCTGGAGTCAGGTGTGCTTTGCAATCTGTGACGCGGCCGAGCAGCAAACTTTTCTCTCACAAAAATAGACTTCGGTCAAGCTCGCTGTCACTCGCATTTCCGTGGTCAAAACAGCCGCCGCTAAAGTTGGAGACAGACAACGGCAAGGAGCAGGGCGAAGTCTCGGTGACAATGTCTGACTATTTCAATGAAATGAGCTGGTTTGCCCATGGAGATGCAAGGAATATGCACTAGTCCAGAACACACCTTCTTCCTGTATTTACTTTCTTGCTCCCCCCAGACCAAGTGACACATCTGACCAAAAAGCAGAGAGAATGTTCTTGCATGGTTTGTAGTGACGAATTTTGGTACGGTTGGATTTTTCCAGGTGTGAAATGAAACTGAAATTCATCAAGTGATTTGGACCAGACCAAAACGAACTCTAGGTGTGAAAACGTCCTGAATAGTAAAGTATAACAAAGTCAAGTAAACACCTTTACACTTGATATTTGGGGAAATTCCATTTTTGTTATCTTTTTGAGAGATGATAAGAACAATATCAGTCAGCTTCAGCCTTTACAACAAAACATCACTGTCTGTTTCCTGATAAGCAGTAATCCTGAGTTCAACTTCTTTTAATTTAAAGAAATAACTTGTAAAAGAGGCTTTAAATTTAGCTGGTAACTTATACCATAGATGGGGGGGTTGAAAGAGGTGTGGGACAACTGGTTTGGCGGCACAGAACAAGAGGATGCAGCCACCGGCGGAAACATTGTGTCCTCTGAGACACGTTGGCATGTATTTCAGACACACACACACACACACACACACACACAGCTCATCCTGTCTTTTCACGTCACATATACACACTTTGTCTATGCAGACTATCTCACACATGCAGGACTTACACACTTTTGATAACACACGTGTCAAACTCAAACATAAAGACACCCAGACTGATGAACACACTGTTCCCACTTAGTCCTATCACACACACACACACACACACACACACACACACACACACACACACACCTGGAACAGCATTTATCATTTGCGGTTACGCTGCAATTACAGGCCTGGGAGCAAACAGAACAGAACAGGATCTCTAATGGGGTGTGTGGTTGCTCCAGTTACATGACGTCCTATAAATTAACCATTCCCCCAAACGCACACGCAAAAATTTATACACACACAAATAGATATAGTGCATGGACACACATAATCTTTCTGTCCTGTCAGGATGGAGCAGCAGTGCCATATATCCTCCAAAAACAAAGCACTGACGAGACACTGCAGGGATGGGAGTAGTGGATTGTGTGTGTGATTCCAGTAAATAAAAAAAAACACTCTGCATTGTAAACTTTAAATGTGATTTTTGTTGGTTGGCTGATACACCGCTCGCCCTCGCCTCACCCTCAGAAATGCCTTGTTTTCCAGAGTCATTCCTTCCACTGTTTGAGCCTCATGATCAACGTTAGCTTTGCAACAGCGAGTATAATGGATGGCTTTCCGCTGGGGACGAAGCCATACAACAGGCATCTCTCTGGAGGTAATAGCGGTGTAAATTACAGCTTATTGTATTAAGCAAGGGGGGGGGGGGGGGGTTTTGGCATCTAAACACGGCCACTGTGTTATTCCCACAGTGGCCCAACTAGAGCCGAGGGAAACACTTCCTGAGCCAGAATGGAGTTCATTGGGGGGGACAACGCTCTTTTTCACTGCCTCAACTCCATATTCCCTCTTGTCTAGTCCGCTGGGAGCAACCAGGAAACTGAAATACGTGCAAAGTTGACAGGTTCTTTTTATCGTACAAACAATGAAATGACCTCCTCTCACAGATTCTTACTGTAGCTTATGGCCGCAGGGTCGTCAGTTTAAATGCAAGCCTTGGAAAATCAGCAACAGGGAAAGTGAATGAGACACTGCAGTCACACCAGGATACCTTTGAACAGCTAGGTTTGGCTTAATGTATACGCCTAGGTAATTACAACTTGGGGTCTTTTGTTATCATTTCTATCTATCATTTCGGTTATCATTGTTATCATTTCTACCATGTTATAAAAAAACATTTTACTCAACAAATTAAGTGCTGCTATCTGGGAACAAGGCGACATGGAAGTACTGTACAGGGCAAAAAAACAACACAAATGTTCAGACTCAACAAGTTTAGCCAGAATAGCTAAGCCACTAACCAAAAGTGTGATGAGACAGACATATGGGTAATAATTCCTCATTTCACAGGAAAACCGAATCTTCGGCTATAGTACAGTAAAGTACTGTAGGTGAGAGTTAAAACAGGAAGTCGGTCTGTGATGGATGTTTGGGTAACAATCTTACTGTTTGTCTTCCTTTTATCTTGGAACAAGTTTGGCCAATCTGTGGGTATGTTTAAAACCTGTACTATCGTCTTCCGATTTCGCCAACTTACCAGAAAAAAAGCCATGAAAATAAGACTGGGGCAGTTTGAAAATGTAAATATATGAATGAGATGGAGGATGTCAGTGAAAATGAGCCAGAAGATTAAAAACAAAAATCACTGTTCTGTTTCTCCCTCAGTTATTTTCCTCTTCAGGTTCTCTAGGCCTTCTACCATTTCATCATCCCTTGTAATCCATCCTCCATCCCTTTTTTTCGTCTTAGGTTTCTTTCCTACTGCTTTTGATGTCTCTTTTTCTGCCTCCACCTTCTTTCCTTGGTCTTTCTCCCTCCATATCTTATAACTCACCTCGAATCAAATCTATTCAGTTTGTAGTCTGTTTCACCTGCACGATCAGACATAACTCTGTATTCTAAATCAATCAATGTTATCACCGTTAGCGATAATTTTACCAACTAATAGCTAATAAAAGTTAAGAAATATCAGTGTTAGGTTCATTCTGTCACAACTTTTTGTCTCCCTCCCTTTGTGTCTCAGACGATGAGGCAGAACACATTTGATAAAATGGAAAGTTTTGCAGTGCAGGGCAGCTGCTCTCCTCTTAAAACAATGAACTTCAGCCAATTCAGCCCATCACAAAAAAAAAACAAAAAAAACACGTAAGGAGGGTCTGGGAGGGGGTCGACGGTAGAGAAACACAGCAACAGCTGCACGGGAAGCTCAGTGAGCAGAAAATGCCGTGCGAGGGAACGTGTCAGCGAAGCCCGTCGTTCAGCATTAACGTGCCGTTCGGCTTGTAAGCCCCCTCGCACCCCACTACCACCGCCTCTACCCCTCCCTCCATCCCATTCCGTGCAGCTGTCAGGCCCTTTTTTCCACGGCTCTCTCGCCTGTTTTTTTTCTCTTCTCCATGCATGTCTTTTCATTCTTGTGTTTCAAAAACACGTGAGGTAATTCAGCTTTCACTTCATGCACGTTATTCCATTCCTTGTCGTTTTTTGGTCCAGTACAGGACTGATGCACAAATATGTCACTCGCTGTACTTTGCAGCTGTAACCATCGCATGCATGCAGTGTACAGTTAGAGTGGATGGGCAAAATAAGTGACCACATGAAAAGGGAGGGAAAGTGAGTACATTGAGTCACAGTCTGACATGCAGCTACACAGGCTAATCATATTGACTTAATTAATGCTAGATGCTAAAATGCTATATTTTACCCTGATGATCAGCAGTTGGTAGGACTCTTCAAAACAAAACAATGCAACTAACAGACCTCCAAAAAGCCAAATCCACATTTGAACTGGCACTAAAAGCTACAAATCTATTTCTGCCAGGTATTAGTCTGGACAGTCATGAAAACATATTCTCACTTAACACTGACTGAGTGATTTGTTGTGTCTAAAACAGGGCTATTTGTTTGAGAAGGGAAAGTTTTTTTAGACATCTAAGTTACATACAGCCGCTGTTTCAAATGTATTTGAATGACTGTATTTGAAGAGACAGTTGTCTAAGAAAACCTTCATATTTCAACTGAAATTAGCCTAATTTTAACCTCAACATCTTTTGACCTGCAAATTACAAAATCAGTGCTAACTTAGAAGCCAAATACCTGCTATATGGAAGAGTGATCTCCGTCTCTGACAAGACTATATAGACACTTTAAATCTCTCTGACAGTCTCAGCAAAAACTGCTAATTAAAGCTTCTGAAAGTGTGTTTAAATGTCAGCGCTGCAGTTAAGAGATAACTTGCAATCAAGGCCAGGGCTCAAGGATGCATATCTTGATGTAAAGAGCATACAGTAACCTTTAACAAAAAAGGAAGAGAAGTGGAGGAAAGCAAGAGGGTTAAGGCCACTTCGGTGTATGTGGTATTTAATAGTCAGATCTTTTTAGGAGTTTCCATTATTTTGTCCATTATGTGAGGCCTTGACCCTGTGTACCGGCGCTTTCACTCCACCAGTGTCACCAAGACAAACGACTGCATATTCATTATGGTAGAGGGGAGTCTGAGTCTTTATGATAGGTTGACATGCAAATCCAAGAGAAAAATTACTCAAAACGGAATCTAAATTATTGCTCCACATGATTCAAACTCACAAAACTAAACCCCTCCTTTGAGCAGTTCAACTGTGTCAGCCCATGGTATCTGTGCTGTTAAATTGTATGTATTCTCTCAAACTGTCCTTAAACAAGACACATAATATGCACTTTCCCGCCTTAATTTAAGTCATCCCATGACTAAAACCATGTCCGATGACTAAAATCCCCTAAAGCAGTATTGACAGGTCATGTATGGAGGTTGTAATCCACTGTTGGTTTGTACAACGACAGGCAAAATAGGACTGTTTGCTCAGATGGCGAACTGGAACGTGGGCTTTTTGGAGGCTCACTGAGCACAGGTCAAAGGTAAGCAAATTGTACAAACAAAAAGGTCCTGGGTGCTTGGTCATAGTTTCCCCCAACATGCCTCTAGCAGAGGCACCTGGAGCTGATGTGTGTTGTGTCTCCAGGAGGGCGCTTACACTCCTCATGTACCAACATCCTGCCGAATTTACATGAAAAACGAGAGGTGGAAACCACACTGGCTGCTGTAGCATCAGGCTCTCTGGTTACGCCTAACTGCTGGTATTTTACATGCAAATGAGGTCCCTGCGAGTCTAAAAAATCACTAAAGACACAAACAACGTGATTTCTTTACCTGTATGTGGCGTCCGTCGGCGGTACCCAGGTATGCCACTGCACGGCCATGGACCGGCATCACAGTAATAGAGGTAACCAAGGTGTTGGTCAGCTCTTTGTGCCAGTACTCCAGCCTTTGGACAAACTGGGTCACCTGCAGGCGGTACTTGCCCTCTTTCCCTTCATGGATTCCCTCATGTGGGTCGCAGTCGTCCGATGAACTCTGCAAAAAAAAAAAAAAAATGCATCAGTTTTCCCCGTGGTGTGCCCCAAGAATAACAAGATATACAGTAATAATAACAGAGTGTTTCTTATTGCGGTTACAGGCATGATATTGATATGATATTAGGTGCAGCCAAGAAATGTCGGCAACATCAGTGTGGTCATGTTTAACATTAAACAAACATCCACTTCTAAGTAGTGAACTTGCATAAAAATGAAAAGCTGGAGCAAGCAGTAAAGACTGAAGCTGATTGCCACAAATATAAGATAATGCACTATAAACCATATATTCTGTGAATCATCAGCAAGGTTAGATCGCCTTATCCAAACACAAAGCCCCTCCTAAAAACTACTGGTTATATAATATCATGTCAAACTATCTTCTTTCATATCTGGCCCGATGGGGGAGGGTTAAGAACCAAACCTCCTAAGCCCCCCTTAGCTTCTCTTTCATCAGGCCGTGCTCGTAATGGAGGTCTCGGCGTGATAGTACCTCTAGGGCAAGTACACGCTTTGTTGAATAGAAGTTTAAGGACGGCAGGATTTCATGGGAAACAGCGAGAAGACTTTCATGCTGTTTTTCATTCCATAAAAAAAAAACCAAAAAAACAAAAAAAAAACGTTTTTCCTATCCATTGGGCAACCCCACTTTATTTTCTTCCCTTCTTTCTCTTCTCCTTCCCCACTTGAGTGTATAAAAATCTGTCCCTCCCGCTCCACTTTTTGGTTTTCAAACGTCGCTGGGTTATGCAGATTGTTGTGTCTGGAGCCTTTGGAGCATACAGTGAAAGGACAGACTGTAGACAGAGCTGGATTCTGGGCCTTTTCTCTATCAGTACACCCCTCCCTCTCCTCTTACTGCTCTCTCATTGCTCCGGCTCTTTTTGTGTTTAGTCATGGCGTCCTGTCCCAGCCTCAGGTTTCATTAATTATTAATGACCCAGAGGGTGGCGGGCCTCTTATGGCTCTTAAGGTCCTTGACCTGACTGCCTGACCAGTCCGCAGCTTTCTGTTGTTTTCTCAGCTTCAGTGGATCATGACCTCTTCACTGGAGTCACAAGTAGGGGGGGAGGGAGTACAGGTAGAATGATTATGAGGACCTGTGGACGGCTTCTTTCAAAGTGCCTCACAGAGCCAGTAAGGCGTTCAGTTTTAGCAGGAAACTCCTGACTGATTTGCTCTCCTCACAGAAATGTTGTGACCTTGGTTTCTACCTTTTGTTGTGACTTAAAGTGTAAAAACTGATCTTGTTGCATCAGAAGAAGTGAGTTTCTGCCTCTAACTAAAGCACTGTCTGGGTCATCAGGCTGTTATTTGTGGTTTGTGTGAAACATGCGGCATCATTTGTTTAGTGTAGATCTCAAAGGCGAGCTTTGAAGATGAAGAGAACAATGGTGGGAGAAATAAATCAGGAAAGTTTCTTTCTTGGTGACATTGCATAGCTGAGACGAACATGGCCACATGAAGAGGGAAGCCGAGGAAAGCAGAGAAAGCTGGCTAACTGACAAGTGCGCAGCAGAGCAAACCTTGGTCAAATGAAATGTCCTCAAGGCCAATGGCAGCAGTTAGAGAGACAATGGTGAAGTCAAACCCAGGGAAAATGTGGAGGAAATTGAAAGCTGGCTGAAAGGTTGAATGTTTTTATGCCAAACGCACAGCTGTGAGGTGGTGCAGCCAGCTGATCTGCACTGAATTACTGAAGGAGCGCAAACCGTATAAGAAATGACAGTTTGTGACGGAAATTGATTTGAAATTAGATAAAGACATGGACGAGAGGTTGATAAAAGCAGAAGAAACATCTCTTCTTCAAACATGATGGACAGGTTGCCTTTGATCTGTGGATCTGTGTGTGTCTACTTTCACCCAGACATTTAGTGTAAAATATGATTCAATTGCACTTTCAGAACAGATTAGCACTGAGCACATAAGAAAAATATGGGAATCGGCCAAAACTCTTCCCACTTCTCAAAACTACAACAGATAGAGACGTCATCACTGTGGAGATTATGCCACGCGGCTCAAAAAACAGTCCCCTGGGCTGATTATTTTCAGAGCAAACAAACAGGACTTTGGGTTGTTTGTTGAAGCGGAGCAGGACGATGGGAGGGAGACCTGGAAAGGACTTAGAGGCATTCCTCTGCCTCTGCTAAGGTATACTGAGGATCAAGGCAAATGAAATTGGACAGTGGAAAGGCTGTTTAGACAATCTTCGTTTGAAGCTCCGCTGCTGTTGTCCATGGCTTTTTCTTGGCACAGAGAAAGACTTTTAGAGGACGTCAAACAGAGGCAAACAGGTTACTCCATAAATAAAGTCTTACACAAAGTTCAAAAGAGAATTTCAAGGAATAATCTCAAAGATTTACATGTATAATAAATGTCTGTTAAGTCGCTATCTATTGAGGTAACACAATGGTGATTGATTCTATGGCCCACTGATTAAAGCCCTGGGTGTCTGTGGCGACATTCCCGGGAAAAATCCCAAGCGGCGCACAGTTATCACCCAGCAGTGGTTGGTCCACAAGAGAGGGTAGGCGGAGCTAACGCTACAGACTCACTCTTCACTTTGCTTGTGTGTGAAGAGGCATACTGTTTTTTCTGGTCTCTTCTAGCGTTGCGAGCAGGGTGATGTTTTTTGATCATGCACAACAAAACAAAATGTACAAGAATGAAATCCCCCTTCCAATACCATGGATAAGTGCCACCAGGCTGGCCATGCCAAAAGACTTATTTATGAACTTCAATATTCAATGGAAAATAATCTCAAAATTAAATAGCACAACATGGTGTCAACATAAACAACGCGGGGAGCGGAGTTCACTTCCCGGCGAAAACAAAAGACTTTCACCCAGGAAACTCGGTTCGTTCCTCGGGAGTGTTTAAATCCAAACCACAATCTTTTTCCTAAACTCAACTAGTCGTTTTGGTGCCTAAACCTAACTGTTGTCGCAGCATGACGCTCACTTTTTCTGGCTAAACTCCACTACCATGGCTACTGAAAGGCTCACAGTCACCTGTTGGCGGCTAAACACATCTACCAACTGCCGCTTATACGACTGAGCTCTGTAGCCGGAGTCACAGAGCTCCTTAGCACCTAAATACAACCAGCAATGGAAATTCGCACCCTGGTTGCCGGTAAATGGTTACTACGGCCAAACAAAGAAAGAAAAGAATGATGACTACAGACAAACTTTAAAACAAAAACAAGTTAGGGCCCTATCTTGCACCCGGCGCAGTGCAAAGCCCGACGCAAGTGTCTTTGCTAGTTTAAGACCGACGCAGTTGTCAATTTCCCGTCCAGCGCACACGTCGTTTAAAAAGCAAATGCACCTGCACCCATCTTTGCGCCCATGGGCGTGCTGGTCTTATAGGGAGGTGTGTTCAGGTACATTCTTGGCGTATTGCTATCTTGAGGCAGCGGGAAGTGATTGCGCCATTCACCAACAACAACCTGGTCTCAAGTCAACAGCACAGCATTTCATTGTTATTTTAACAGCAAATTAGTAAAATGCGCCTAGGCTTATGCACAGCACACTTACACTATGCTTGTTACACACACAGGGAAGCGCAGCAGCACACAAACATGCAAAAGATTACAAATAAAAATATTACACTGCAAATCCGCCATCATAATAGCAATGCGCCAAGGTACAAACGCGCCTGGCTTTTAAAGGGAATGGGAGATGACACTCTGATTGGTTTATTGCATGTTACGCCCAAAACGCACCTATGAAGTAATGAAGACACTAAGTACAACCCTTTTGAACCATGCGCCCGGCGAACGGACCCTTTTTTCCGCCGTCAAACTAGCAAAAGTGGATTTGGACACGCCCTAAACACACCTGTACCAGGCGCTTCACGCCGTGCGCTTACATTTTAAGAGCTTTAAAAAGATAGGAGATCCTGTAGAACCTGTTACATAGTCATCAAAATGCCATTGAAATAGAGGTTATAATCTTGTCAACTTTAACAAAATGCAGTCCAGTTTTGATAGCTAGCAAGATATCTTTTAACCTGCAGGTAACTAAAACAACATGCACTAGGCTTTGCTGGCATTGGATGCTTTATTAAAAAATAAAGGAACACAGTGTAAGGGCACTGTCGGTGCTACAGAAACATTTTGGTTCGTATCAGGACAGTATTAAGGTTTAATACCCGACCCTAATGGGGGGAACTGATTCCATTTGAAGTTAAGTTTAAAACACATTTTTCACCTTTCTCTTACATTCATCTTTTGGAAGATTTACGGTGTTGGCAAGTGCTCCTGATGTTGTACATCTCTCAGGCCATTTTGTGAACGTGTCTTCTTGCCGTAGAACAGGCACCGTCGGGCAGATCCGTGAAATATTGTACACCTTTTGCCCCATACTTAACCAGCAGCCATTGTCCCCAAAACAACGGCATGGCGATAGGGTTTCGGTGTCGTGGGGCTCCTTAACCCTGCGGCACTGCTCAGAAGAGTCAAGAAGAGGGTGAAAGGTGATCTGCGTGGCCTAATGTCGTTTTCATGCTCCCACTGTGGCCCCTGGGTCTCATGTGAATAGACACACTAATGCCTGAATTGTAAACCATGAGCTGGGTTAATGGAAGGAGAGGGTTTGGATACAAACACTGTCACTGCTGTGCAAAAATAGGGTAAAGGCGCTCCTGCTAATGTACAAAAATACACATCATGTTGCGGAGGCTTAGCCCGAGTGAGCAGACTTGCACACATGTACAAAGTCTGTCTGACGCTCAGCTGGCTCTCTCACTGGAATAACAGACCTTTGACCGGCGGAGTGCATGTGCAATTGTGCACTCCAGACAGCGGAGAGGTTTGGTTGTCGTCGGGGTGTGTGGAAATGCATTTTTTAGAGAAAGTGAAATGCAAAGGAATGTTGAGTGCACAAATAGGTCTGTGTGCGTGTATGTGCATTGTTGCGGTAATGTTGGGGCACGCATTACAGTACACCACCTGGACTTACGGTGCACGTTACTCTGCAACCTGACTCTCAGTTGCTGTAATTACCGTGAAGTGTGTGTGTGTGTGTGTGTGTGTGTGTGTGTGTGTTTAAGTACGCAGGTGGCTGGTCGCACCATGTGCATGGAGTCATGTGTTAATGTGTGTTTATGTGTGTGTGTGTGTGCATGTTGCTGCAGGGGACTGTGAGGGTGTTAGGGACAGTTAAGGGAGAGAGAGAAGCTGACAATAGGGTGAGGACAGACTCTGGCGCTCGCAGTGCAGCTGGCCTCGCCCTCGAGTGGCCCCCCAGACGCCAGGCAGGACTGCAGCTTTGTTTATAATGGGGCCTCGTACATAAACAGGTCCAACAGAAGACAGGGAGAATAATATGTGGAGATTATAGTAAAATTAGACTTCTCCAGTTTTTTCAGAAATGTGAAAACAACAAAACTGTAGGGACATATTTTCATTTCATGACATCTGGACTTGTTTTGAAGAACCAGTGGTGATGTAGTACTGATAATATTACTAATATATAACCAGTATGTTGTAATCATTGTGCAGTGTTTAGTCTAATAGCTAAAGATTGCAGTGGGAACTTTCCACAGACACAATTCCAAACCCCTTCGACACATCTGATTGAGCTTTTGCAAAAAAAAAAAAAAAAAAAAAAGAACAAAACCAGTGCTCGGATGGAGATTGGGACACATTTTACAATCCTATTTAGTTGACTTGCCGTTTCCTCCAATGCTTTGCAGCATACAGTTTGTCATATGCACAGATAATGGACACTGTGCCAAAAAATTGGATCTTGGATTAATTTAGCATGTATGAATATTTTCCAAAATAGACACAGTTTTAGAAATGACAGTCTTCATAGTGTCACTCACTGTGGCCGTCTCGATGCAGCGGGGCAGTAAACTGGAGGTTTCTAAAATCGCTGGTTTCCAAAAAACATCCTTCATGTAAAATTCCACCACTGTCATTTTCCAGCATTTGAGGCTGTGAGTAGCAACTACTGAAAGGTCTTTTAGCTCTGAATGTATGAATGTTGAGATAACCACATGTAAAGCAATGTGAAAGCAGATAGCAGTTTTGCAAGGAACGTAAGGAATGTAATTAGGGTTGGGCATTGTTTGGATTTTAACAATTCTGATTCCAATACCGATTCTTCCTTTCGCTTCCGGTTCTTATCGATTCTCGATTCCGATTCTTTGAGGGGTGGAGTTGAAGCGGGTCATGCCTAGTTTTATTTTGATTCAGTGGTGGTTTGCAGTTTTACAGGGCTTTTTTTTTTTTTAAAGCCACACTAGAGCGCTGCTTACTGTGCTCCAAGGCTGCAACACAAGCGCCTGGCCGCTTCGGAAACCAAAACTTGCGCATGTTAAATTGGGAAGCGCTGATCGGATTTGAAACCAAATTCTCCAAACGATTCCAATAAAGAAACGATTGTACTGGAATCGTAATTTTTTAAACGATTCCAAGTAGGAATGTACCTTCACTCTGAGTTCGAAATACTCCCCTCAGGTCGCAGATTTAGAGTACCTCAGTGCAAGAGCAATAGGAGTAAAAACTCCTTTGTTCCATGTGCAATAACTCAGCTTAATTTGCACATGTAATGTAGTGCTTTCTTTCTTTTTTTTTTTAAATGTTTTTAGAGATTGCTCCAGTGGTGATAAATGGTGTTGTGTGTATTACATACAGGAAACCTTTTTTGTACTCATGTCTTTGTATTGTTGTCCTGTCTATATGTATGTTGTCTGAATGTGTTTCTTTTTATCTTTCACTCCTGACTGCATATCAAGTTTCCCATTTGGGATAATAAAGTGACTGAACTGAACTGAACCAAAGATATTCAAGTTGCTGATCCTTAAAGCTTGCGCGATCACGGAAGGCTTGTATCATGTGGATGCGCCGACAGTGCTGTTGTCATTACTTAGAATTCCTCATGGGGGAGACAGAAACTACGCACCATAGCTTTAACCCATTAGCTGACCTTTTCACACAAAGGATAATGATGGTGTCTATGATGAGGTATTCTAGACTTCACATGTTTATTGCATGAACTTTTCTGAGCCTGTGTTTGTAAAGTCTTTCTCAGGGAAGAAGTGGGAAATTACCTTTAATTGCCTAATTGTGTTTTATTTGTTGCCCACGATGATGCACTCCCCACGAACTGCAACCATCCAAAATAGCTCACAGATCTTTGCGTAATTCTTTATTTCTTTTAAAACAAATCACTTCCTGTGCAAAATCTCTCCCTCGCCAAAGCAAGAATCTTCAAACATCACTGACAGAAAGATATTCCCTTATTCAGCCCAGATACTGAAAATAAGATCTTGTTTCTTCATGAAAATGTTGTCTAAACAGCCTCTCTGTGTTTCTCCCCCTTTCCTCCGGGCCGGTCCTGAGTTAAATTTTGCCCTTTCGTCCACCTACCCTCCCAACCCCCACTTCAATTCTTCTCTTGACTGACCACCTTCCTCTCTTTTTTTCTATTTCCTTTACCTCTCTGCACACACATCAATGCACAGCCCATTCTAACAGCTAAATAATCTAGTTGTGTGTTCTCCAGGCTTCTCCCACACAGGAACAATGCGTCACTAAATCACCCCAACTGTATGAAACCTGGCTGAGTGAATGATGATCCTGCATCCTCCGTCTCCTCTGCCTCCAATAGGAGACTAAAATATCATCTCTGAGAACACAGTTAGGGAGGATTTTTCATCGCTGCTTGACACAGCGACTTCTTTTCCTGCATGTGTCAACATATTTTCCTCCTCTTCTTCTCGGAGATCGGGGATTTATGCAATTCAAAACAAGGGGAAGAATGATGAACTGCTGAGTTGGGTGATCGGGGGGGCCAGAAGACACTATTTCTGCTCTGTCTGGGAACTTCTTTGATTCCACGTCTTCTACTTAACGGCAACAGGACATTCTTCAGATGAGCTTTCCAGAGTTGCCTTGCAAATCATTTCGGTCAGACTGACACAGTAGCTAAAGTTACAGTCCGCTGATCAAAGAGAATTAGACCAGGTCAACTCCTTAATACATTCTTACCTTCAGATAAAGATGAGATATTAAGAGAAAATATTTTTCACATGGAAAGGTTTCTAGAAATTAAATCAATAAGGCCAATTTCCGTGGTATTTACAAAACAGATGGGTCGTTTTTTCCGTTGACGATTGATATTAGGTTACATCCATGCAGCTCTTATCCTAGGTGTTTCATAAAAGCTCCTGACATATGAGATACATTACACCATATAAACCCAGGCTTGTCATGCTTGCCTTGCATTTTCCGCATCAGACATACAGTAAAACATTCCCACCGGACTTGCATGTTTCTCCCTGACTTTTATTTGTTTAAATACCGAGGTCACATCGATAGTTGTGACATCTGCTGTGAGGATGCTGTGGCAGGAGCCCTCATAATGGTTATTACTGGCTAAGTGAGGCAGGAAGCTTATTCTACTACAGTAAAAAAAAAAACTTTATTTTTGACTGTTTCTCATGTTGTACTGAGGACAAATTTGCCATCACAGGGTACAACGTGCTTGTCACTGGGGCAGTAGCCTGTAAAGCAGGGGTTCTCAAAGTCTGGACCAAACGGCAAGTCAATCCGGACCCAGCCCTCAACATTATGAAGTGTTTTCTATTTTGAAATACATTTTCTATTGATCAATAAATTATTAGGGACGTTGAATGTACAGGAAGGCAATCGGCAAATAAACATCCAAAAAAAGTTTTAAAAAAAAAACATTGAAAAAAGGTGTAGAAAAAGCTGAAAAACGTCATAAAAAAAAAAAAGCCCTTATTTTTACTGCTAGAAGCTGGAAAAAAGGTAAATTCCATGTAACGGCTTCCAAATTGGTACAAAAGATGACCAGGGAAATTGAGTACTTGAATGTTTGTTGCTTAAAAGTTAAAAGTGAGTTAATTAAATATATAATATATATATATATATATATATATATATATATATATATATATATATATATATATATATATATATATATATATATATATATATTATTTATTGCCAATCGTTCCGGACCCCTAACCTTAAAAGAAATTCAGATGCGGACCTTTAAGGGATAGGTTTGAGAACCCCAGCTCTAAAGGCCAAACTTGTACCATTTCCAAGGGTATATTTTAGCCCAAGAGCATTTATGTCCAATATTGTCCAATGGGGTACACATTTGCTCCCAAAGGGTAATAACTGTAAGAGAACAAATATGTACCAGCACCAATTGAAATCTTTGTATTTGTATTATCAGAATCTATATTCTGTCAGGATTTATTTTCTTCCCAACCTTCAACTCACCCCCTCCCACTTGTTGTTTAAAATAATGAGCACACAGTGATGATTGGCTAATCACACTAACCTTGTGCATTAATGACCTCTCTCCCACTGCTTTTTAAACTATTATTGATCTTATTCCTTTTCTCTTAACTTCATATTTCATTACTTTGACTTGGTTTTATCATGTCAGTTGTTTTGTATTACATTTAGTATTAATGTTCGCTATGCACCTTCTATTTCTTCAATGTCGTTTACCTGTATTGAGGCAGATCTTAACCCATCTGCCTTGAAACATGTGTGTGTGTGTGTGTGTGTGTGTGTGTGGGCCACTGACTTGACTCGTAGTTTAAAATCAGTATCATGTTGTTGTGTGAGTGACCGAGAGAGATGATGAAAGATGCAGCACAAAGACTGCTCCAAATTCTAGTTAATTACGGCATAAATACAGTCTAAAATTGTTCATAAAGTTACAAAATGTATTGTTATTCTGAATTATCGGGGATTGGGAACCACTGCTCTAACAGATTCAATTTGACATGAAACAATGACTTTGAGGTTTAGGTGCTGGCTTTCAGCTTTTGAACGGTCAGTACACCCAGAAAAGCTCCTACCTTCTTGCTTATGATAGTGGTATCTAGCCACGCAGATAGTTTGACTTTAATTTCCATCCATCCATCTTCGTCCGCTTATCCGGTATCAGATAATTTGTACAGTTTTTCAGATATCTGTCTCTGATATCTCTGCCTTCACCACAATAAATTAGGGAAACACTTCACATCAGATAAATGGTGTAAGTATGGCAGTGCTTTTTATATATAGCCCCCGAGGGTAAAAAGGTCGACAAGCATATTGTGGATGAATATGGATGCAAACAGCCCCAACCATCCTGTCTTAATACTTTCAGACTGCTCTGTAACTAAATGAGCTATGACACTGGGTAATTTTAGGGTGCAAATGAGCGGCACGTCTTGCTTTGCTTTTTCAGCCTGGATATTACTCACTCAGGATATTATTTTAGAGCATTAATGTCTTTCTGAGGTCAGATCAATCAACAATCTGGCAGCTAAGCAGAGCGATCAGTCGTATTTACTAAAGCAGCTGCCTTTCCTACATGTGCTCTTTATTATAGAAAGACATGAACATAAAGGGGTGGGGAGTGATTTAATGTTGAGGCTGCTTCGGACAGTTAGCACCAATCATCTACTGTATACGCATGACTTTATTAGCATTAGCGTTACCCTCTCCCATTGATTGTTACAGTCAGAGTGGAGTTTAAACGTACAGCTGCTCTGCCGTGCACAGCCATAACAGCTTCACGGAAAATCTCAAAATAATGGTCCCTTTATGCTACATTCAATTTGAAGCGGTGATATGTACAAAACTGGCATTTTTCAACGTTATTCAGCCAAATCTCTTTCTGTTCCAGAATTCCTGCTTCCTAGCAGTCTGGAATAATCAAATCCACCCACCGGTGCAGACACTTGGCAGAGTCTACACAGTGAAGATTTCACTGCACATTGAAGATTTCACTGTGAGCAGAAATTGCCAAAAACAGCTCCTCTGGCCTTCTCACTACCATGTAAAGCATACAGCCTTCATGACTATAAGTGTCTCTCTCTGCTTCTTGTTTTATGTCAGATCTGAGGGGCAATTTTCTGTCTTGGAGACTGATTGAACTGCGGGGGCCTTGCTTATACATGAGGTAAGGCAGGGAAACAGCAGCTGGAGAGCCGCAGCCCAACAGCAGCCGTTAAGGAACAGCCAGATAACCTCAGGTTGTAAACAGCACTGGCCTGCGCTTCAGGAGCAAGACAGCTTATCAAGCCAGGGGTCAGCATAAGGTCTGGACACCCGGGCCTCCTCATCTTAGCACGGTACTGGATGAGATGAGATCTCTGGCAGGCGCTGTGCTGGCAAAAAAAACTGTGTTTGTACTCGTAGATCTCAGAGCCAGATGAAGAAAGCAAAACAAATGACTGCAGAGTGACAGCGCAAGAGTGGGGAATCTGAAATATAGATATATGTCCTTTAGAGGGAATGTACTTTTTATTGCTCAGTGGCACGGCCTTTCATATTTGTCCCCTTCTAACCAAGTGACACAGAAAAGTAAATGTAATATTCCAGCAGATTTGCACGGAAACCAACAGAGCTAAATATAACAGTGAAATCCCATGGACACACAAACAGCCCAAACCTCATCAAAACACTTCAGAAAACAGACAGGGTTTTTATAGATGCAGATCTTTATGAAGTCACTATCAAATATTTCACTGCATGTCGTGACAGCTTGCCGGTAGCAGCCATTCGTGTGTTTCAGAGTCTCCATACTGCATGACTAAGCAAACAAATTGGCACTACCACTGTCCTGAGAGAGCTGACCAGGAGTGCAACAATGCATCATTGTTTTACTTTTTCACACTTGTAAAACCCCTGGAAGTAGGCATCTGGCTTTGCAGTTTTGCTCAACCTCCTTCTAACACTCTCGTACACATACTGTATATCTGAGATCTTCAGGGATCGGGTTCGGAATAATTTTGCTGCATCTGCTTGCGCTCACTTACTGAGTCACCAGGCCTGAAGCCAGAATATCTAATGCGCAGGACTGGAGAAGGTCAGTATACTGACTTCATGATGAGGGCACGGTTCCATGTTTAACTTTGAAAAATGTGCAGACTTGAAGGTGCGTGATGCAACCAACCTAACTATAACAATGGTTTCTTGACCTGAAAGCAAACTGGTAGTCATTCATCCTCCAAAACAACAATTTAGTCAGGTTTGCAAACCTAACAAAAACTGATTCTGTATTCCCATAAAACTAAAAATAGCCAATAGCTGTCTTTATGAAAGCACCTTTTAAGATATTTTTTAAGACTTTCTTCTCACTTGTTAAACCAATATAATCTAGGCAGAGTCCAGCTGCTGAGAAAATTAGGGTTTTAACCATAAAATCCAGCATCCAGTTCCCAGAAAAGTTACTCAGCCCTCTCAGGTGTGAGCTTGCCTTCCTCCTGTAATATGATTCAAGCCGTCACCGATGAAGAGGATAAGATCAAAGCCTGCAGAGACATTAGTGTGCTAGGGATTGACTAGATTGCTTCTCTGTTTGTGGTGCATTGTTTGAGAGCGCAGCAGACTGATAAAGCCATATAAGTGTGCGTATAGAGAGATGGGGAGGAGGGTTTCTTCTCTCTTTGCCTCCATTACTTAAGAACACATTCCCACATAATCCTTTGCTGGTATTGTGTGGGGATTACTGGTTAAATGGAATAGGGTGGATTAGTCCAGATCTGAGGTGAGACCTTCCTCTGGAATGACATCATTGTCCACTTCCATTTGGTTAGGAAAATGTAGGTGGTCACTTTTTTTTTACTCGATGCTACCTAGACATGCAAGGTGGTTTTGGTTTTATTTGTTATTTGAGATATCCATCTCTGAGACTTCTGCTTAACCCTTGTGTTTTTATATCAGAAATATGGGTTTATTTCAAACCAAATTGCCCAAAAATAACATGGATGCATGGATGTGCTTTGTATGGAACCCATACAACATTCTTCACAGATAAAATTAAGGATTACTTTCATTGCATTTTGGGTGTTTTATTCAATTGCATAGCAATAGCAAAAAAATGTCTATCGTATATTGACTAAACTTTGACATACCAGTCTGTGATCCACTCAACATTCTCTGATCTTACCTATTAGTCAATAATAATTCATGATTTCTGCTTTCATGGTCGACAGGAAGACAACACAATGGTTACATTGAGTTCTACAGGATGAACTGGCCAAAAGTTTCTGTCCATGTTTCTTTTGTGGTATCGACCAAGTCATCAACCAGACTATACACATAAACAATCTACACCTCGCCTTTTTTATGTACTCCTTACTGCATAAACTAAAGACTGAAAAATATGGAGATGAGGTAAGATTTCTTTTCTGTCTCCCCTGTAGCCACAGTCCTGCCGGGACCGTTTGCTGCTCTAGTGAACTTTGTGATTATGAGCGTTTCACAGGGCCAGACTGAGAACTTATGACAAAAGATGAAGGATCCAGAGCCAAGGAAATGAGAGCGATCTGGGGTCGAGGTGAGGCCGCTGCTCGGGACAGCAGCAGGAGAAAAGGAGATTGCTTTTGGTCCTTCATTTAGAGCGCGGGGGATGACAGATAAGCATCCACACGCCTCATTTCAATACAGAGCAGGATATCACCATGTGGTGAAATAGAAGAGAAGGAGGCATGCCGCTGATTAGGAAATAGCTCGGAGGCCTTGACTCATAAGCTCAGCAGAGCAAAGCTCCTCCATATTTGACACTAAACAGTGCATCATGAATGTCTTCTGGCACTGCTGGCAAACGCCTCCGTGCTGTTAAGGAAAGCATTTCAAACATTAAGATGGATTTGAGATAGGTATCTCATTTACCTTGCATTTGTTTCAAAACAGAAAGATGACTAGGCAACAATAAGCACCAAGGCACTTCGTGTAATTGGCCGGAAACAAAGTATTTTATCCATCAGCCAACCACAGCGAAAGATAGATTTAAAATCCACCAGCTATGTTTGAAGGTTTCAAGCAGAGATGCAACTGATAATGTTTACGTTAACGAAGGATTAATCCTTTTGTCTATAAATTGTAACAAAATAGTGAAAAAATGGGAAATAAATATGGAAAATAACTTCAGTTGAGGCCAAATTGACATTGTTTAACTGCTAGTGTTGTTCCATCAACACTCAAAACCACCCACTATATTCAATAAACACTTATATGAAACAGAGAAAAGCAGCAAAATCTCCCATTTGAAAAGTGACAAATGAGAAGAGAGAAGAAAAACCCACAAGTGATAGGTGTTTATCCAAAAGGAGTGGTAGTTAGCACTAAACATCTTATCAGCTGTGGCCTAAATTGAAGAGTATTTGGCTGATGTCGGCTGGTGGTAGTTTCCCACCCTGCTTATTGGAAAACATCTTGCAGGCACTGGCGGTTTGCACATTTACTACTCTAGTCTTTATCTAGGGAACACAGATAAGATGTGCATACAAAAGCCTGTGCAAAAGGATTTACACACACGTTCAGCTTTCCAGCAAAACAAAAAAAAAACTCCTGGGCTAATCATTAACTCTGTGGATTCAAAACTAAACATCGACATTGAGTGCATGTGAAATCATGTAGAAAACCATCCAGGAAAATGCCTGCAGACATGAACAAGCTCACATTGATGTGATACTACTGAGGAGGACAGAATGTTGTAATAAAGTTGCTGCAATCCATGTGTGACAGTTTATCTTCTACGAAAGCATTGTGAAATCTCTTATTCTGAATGGTGATCATTAGTAAAACCTTGATAGAAAGATTAATGATCCGTTCAAATCAAACTGTGGTTTGTCACGGTTGGCACAGCTTTTCAACGGTGACCTTTAGCATCACACCATTAGTGGGCATTCACCAGGTCTGGGCAATATATCGATATTATATCAATATCGTGATACAAGACTAGATATCGTCTTAGAATTTGGATATCGTAATATGGTATAAGTGTTGTCTTTTCCTGTTTTTAAAGGCTGCATTACAGTAAAGTGATGTCATTTTCTGAATTTACCAGACTATTCTAGCGGTTTTATTATTTGACTTTACCCACTTAGTCATTATATTCACATTACTGATATTTTGTCGAAAATATCATTGTGAAAATATTTTGTGAAATAGCCGACCAATAGTCAACACTACAGTATCAATATCAAGGTGTTTTGTCCAAAATATCGTGATATTTGATTTTCTCCATATCGCCCAGCTCTAGCATTCACACCAAGAAAAGTGATCCGGTGATTTTCCGCAGGGTGTTGCGGCGACATCCTGTTGTGTTCTTAAACCTTACCAACAAAGCACAATTAGACTTCATATTTCAACGTTTCCGACCGCACTTGAAGGCAGCTTATTTCACAGGGGGATAGGGAAAAAAGAGACGAGTGAGACATAGTGAATGTTTTGTTGTTGCAGGAAACATTCAACTATTACACAAACTCCCGGGCAGATCAGGGCATGCGTTTCGTTTTTTTTTACTCTCATAGTGTTTTAAAACTTTCTCGTGGCAGCGATAGAGCCAGTGATGTTTCCTGTTTACTGTATGGGAATCTCACACCGCCTCAAACCATATAGCTCAAAACACACTGACAAGTCTGATCGCCGGTTACATGATTGGCCACCGCGGCATGCCCGCTGCATTTTTTTGAGTGTCCCCCCTGCGGCACGGAACACAGCCTTAAACTGAATAATGTGGAGGGAGTGAATCTTCACTGGTCTCGCTGTTCGATTACGATTGTCCTGTCAACGATTCGAATCGATTCAATATATCACAATGCATCACGATGGGTCACCTCCTCAGCATTGTCATATATTGCTACACATGGTTTTCATCAACAAATTCAAGCAGTCAGATATATAGGAACTTCCCTTTTTATTGTATCTGCTCTTAAAAAAAAAAGACACTTCCTGAATGTAGCGGAGTCTGAACACTGAAGCAGACATGATCAACAAGTAGCATCATTAGGCAATCATTAGTCGCTTTGCCAGACCCTCCTCCAAAGCGCACTGAAGGAAGGTCTGGCTACTCCACATAGCATTCGGGATGGAAGGAAAACGTGCTCCGGTTTAATGGCATTTCTTTAAACCAATCACAATCGTCACGGGCGGCGCTAAACTCCGCACAGAGCTGCTGTAAAATAGTCGTGCGAGAGAAAACTCAGATTGGACAGATAGTCCAGCTAGCTGTTTCAATTTACAATGCACAGATATGAGGAGCAGTTAACCACAGTCCTCATAAATCCACCAAATTTAAAATTCCAACACAAAGAAAGCAGAAGGAAACGGAAAATACATGCATCCAGCGGAATTTCCTGCAGCACCAGAGCAATCCCAGAAGTGGAATGCGAAGGATATAGACTAAGCAATCATCGACTATGGTCTGTCACTGCATCGCCATGCATCAAAACAATTCATTATTTCAACAACCCTACTGAATAAAGTAAGTGTTTTTTCATGATGTGCTGTGCAGCTGGATGTGGGTGCTCACAAACATGTACCTGTCTGGACACGGCTGCCAGGTGACGCAGCCGCCCACAGGAGGGTGGAGGGACAGAGGGCACACAGCTGCCAGCTTTCACTGAAAACATATCGCCATATGGCCAGTGAGAGGGTGCCGGGTCAAAGGCTGTTTTCCATGAGGCTATTACAAATAAACCGGATCTCGCACCGGACTGAACCGTGTTCTGATACGGCTAATTGTTGCCCTGAAGCTGCCAACTACTGTATTTTTATTCCTGACTTATTTTATTTACTCCTTTTGTTGCTAAAACTCTTTACTGAAACCTGAAATCAACACAGAAATTTATATTTTAGGGCTGCAACTAACGATTATTTTCATTATTGGTTGATTATTTTCTCTAATAATTGATTAATCGCTTGATCTGTCAAATGTCAGATCAATAAATTGTCAGATCAATAAAGATTGAAAGGGTTAGGGGTTAAGAAAAATAAATATGTTTAGATAAATAAATGGAAGATTAAGAAAGTCAGTAAATATTCACATTTGAGTAGCTGGAAATTTACGATATCATTTTCAGTCAGTCGATGAACTTATACATTCATTTTCTAATTGTTTCAGCTCTAAAATATTTAAAAACTATCCAAGCATTACATTTGCTATTATTTGCTGCGTTTACAGATTTAATCTCAGCTAATCTGACACATAATATATATTTTTGACTTAATATATCTGTGTATATGTATATGTTCATGTAGGTCTATATGTATGTGTGGATGTATGTATGTACAGTATGTATACATACGGTATATATTTCTTATTTATTTTCTTCGGAGTTTTATAGTTTATGATACCTCTGTTTTTTGTATTTTACTTCATTGTTGTTAGTTGTGTTCTTGGTTTTTATATGCCGTTTTATGGAAAGTACTTTGTAACCTTGTTAAGAAAAGTGCTATAGAAATAAAGTTTATTTTAAAAAAGCACCAAAAATATAGCTTGATCCATCCACAAATTGTCTAACTCTGCTGTGTTTGTGTACATACACGTGATGATCTGTGTAAAAGTGTGTGTTATCAGATAGAAGCAAGCTACTGAAACCCAGACGATCCAATCTCATTACAAACACACACACGCATTGGTCTTCTTTATCAAAATGGAGGCTTACGAGGAGTAAAAAAGACAGGACAGGACAGGAACGTAGTATTTTCATTCTTTTGTTGGTTCCCGTATGCTGCTGCTGGAGACACCCCCCCCCGCCTACTGAGAGCACCGATGGGTTCTGCACCCGGCTTAGTGATGGCATGGACAGGCTCGGGCATGTGGGACACAATCTCTGGGACAACTTGGGTGAAAAACCTCGGGATGGACAGTGATGCCTCTGTGCTAATTTTCATCGTTTTTATGTTTGCACTCATCCTGGAAGAATTAGCTTCTGGTGTGGCATACCACAGACATAAAATCTGAGAGATAATTTTCTCTTATTATGCGCAATCAGATATAAAGATAAGAAAGAATACATTTTGCATCCATCAACAACTGTGCCTGGTAGATTCCAAATCAGGAAATCAGCAACTCTTAATGTCCAATAGGGCTGTCCTCGCCTAAAGAAACTCTAAGTCGACTAACACATGATTTTGTCGACTAATCGATTAGTTGATTTAATTGACAGATCTGTAAAACTGCACAAAGAATCATGCGAAAACACCCCATTTAAAGCTTTCCATTACATTCAAGCCATTGCCAAATGAGTTGCTACAAAGCTAATTAAGACTATCAGCTCCACACAACTCTCTCTGTATTTCTCAGTATGGCTGTGTTTAGAACATGGTGTCCTCCGTTGACTTTTGCACACAGAAACTTAAGTGAAGATAATTAGCTCTTCTGAAGAGTCCATCATGTTTTTTTAATCCTCCGTGTCCTCCTCGGCTACTAGCAACTGTGTGGAGGAGGGGTGGGGGCTGTGAGCGGTCACAGAAGGCTTGTATCATGTGGACGCGGCGACAGTATTGTTGTCATTACTTAGAATTCCTCATGGGGGAGACAGAAACTACGCACTATAGCTTTAAATCTCGCATTTACCAAAGATTTGCTCATAGGTTTCTTGTAAATAAGTCATTCTGCATTAAAAAGCATTACAAAAAATGACTAATCAGAAATCTTGAGACCACAATGCCCAATTAATCAACTAATCAACTAAGAGGGGGTAGGTCTACTACACAACTGAAAAACAAGATTCATATTTTCTGGGTTTCTAAATGTTTTTGAAAAGTCAAAGTTCATACGGGACAAATTTTGTAGAAATCTTGGAGTTTTCTCTCTGATTCACCTTTTGTTAAATTATCTACTTTAATTACTAAATTTTGTAATCATGTTTCTCCATACTGTAAATCTGCGTCTCTGTACACGGAGCATCGACTGCTTGTCTTTATGTCCTGGAAGTGAAATGAAAAACTTTGAGATCTTAATCCACTGTGGTGAGTTATAAAAAAAACTGAAGATTTCCAGAAATGCATTTTCTGGCTGCCAACAATAGAACATGTTTATTCTGTATTTTATCATGCAAGTTCCAACTGTCTTGTCTTGTAGTACAGTCTTTTAGGACAAAATGTCAAAGATCATAGGACTACACCAACATAAAAAAAGACATCTGATTATTCAACTTATCTTTTTCTACTTATGTTTTCTGGGGTGTAATATCTGCTGTGCAGCATCTAAAAAAGACTTCAGAATATTACTTCTAGATGGCGGTAATGTTGATGTTATGTGTACCAGCCCCATGAGAGTCTACTGTTGAACTTGTGTTTCATGCAGAGGGAGAGTTCAAGCGAACAAATACCAGTTTAGTGATGGCATGAGCAGGCTCGGGCATGTGGGGTAAAATCCACAGCAGAACCCATTGAATCAGCAGCATTACTGAGAGATTCACCGTATTAAGTCTATCTATTGTCAGGCTGCTGCAGGTCTCATCATCTGTCACAGGAAAACTACAACGAATGCATGAAATATTAAATGGATGATTGATTAATCCGTAAATTCAGTTATTACGGCACATGTAGATGTTTAAGGCTTTGATATATGCAGTTTGCAGTGTCTTAGCTGAAAGGCAACTGATGCAAACTCTACATACAGTACATATATGAGAATGTAGATAATACTGTATATTTCATATGAAAGTTTCATGATACAGCTCACAGGAAAATATAGATAAGTGTTTTTTATATCATGCTGACCATCTCTTCTTCCTCTTTCTTCTCTTTCTGTAAAGTGTTTTGTAACTTTTGTTTTGAAAAGTGCCGTGAGAATAAAGTTTACTTACCCAGTATGTCACAGAAATAGAAATTTGGAAACAAATGCAACTATTTTCACAGGTGCTTTTGATGCTTTTTAGGGCAATTCCAAGTTAAGTGTTAAGATAAGTCAAGTCAAATTGCAAGTCAAGATGCAAGTCTTGCACGCACCTGAATGTTGCAGAACATTAAAAGAAGACAGCATCTGTGTTAATAGCTTTTAAAAAAGCTGCACGTCCTTTCATTGCATCCTGTACAGTCGATAGTTATGCAAGGCCTACCTGGTACTGTCTTATTTATCTATTATTGTTTGGGATTTAACCGAGTCAAAACTGGAGCCTTTTTCCTTTCTTTCATGTCTCTCAAGTCACCATTTTTGTAGTCTAGCATTGCCAGACCTTCCTCCACAGCGCTGCGGAGGAAGGTCTGGCTAGCCCACACAGCATTCTGGGATGGGAGAAAAACGTGCTCTGGTTTATTGGCATTTCTTTAAACCAATCACAATCGTCTTGGGCGGTGCTAAGCGCGGGACTGAGCCATGGTGCCTCTGTAAAATAGCCTCGGGAAGGAACTTGTTTTGGTGGAACATGTGTACATTCAAAGGTTGGTTTAGTCATGCAACAGAAAACTCAGATTGGACAGATAGTCTAGCTAGCTGTCTGGATTTACCCTGCAGAGATCTGAGGAGCAGTTAACCATAGTCCTCAGAAATCCACCAGAGTTTAAAATTACAACACAAAGAAAAGCAGAGGGTGAGGGACATCCAGGCGAAAAGAGGGACATCCGGCGGAATTTCCGGCGGCACCTGAACAGTCCCGGAAGTGGAACTACGTGGATATAGACTGCCATTTTGTGACTTAAGTCTGACTTGAGAGATTTATTTTTTACATTTTTTAAATGTTTAACTCTCAAGTCAATCATTTCTCCGTTTTTGTTTTTCTAGTCAAGTCAAGTAAAGTCAATTGTATTAACATTGCCCTATATACATAAGCTACCCACTATCTTTAAGACCCTTAATTTGAATAATGTCAACTCCGCAAAAACATCAGTGGGAAAACTGGAGCAACCTCAGGAAAAGCAGCAAAAACTGACAGACACACAATGTGTACCATACATACAGAGTGGACAGTGGCCACATCACACACGATGAAGACACATAAGAACAAGTCAAAGTCAAAAGTAGACAGTATTTGCACATACTTAATACTCCACTAGACCTCCATCAAGTTCCCAGCTGTGGCTTTTACAGATGTTTAACACAACTAAACTCCATAAGCTGATTAAGAGTTGCATATGCATGCAGTGCATCTTATCATTAATGCTGTATAAAGCTTTTATTGTCCTGGTAAGGACCTACAACAGGCAAAACCTCTGCTGCATGCTCCTCCTACATTCTGTTACTCAGTGCTAAGTGCTAATTTCTTATGTGCAAATAAAATGAAATCCCATCTTATCTTTTGACCAAACAACTGACTGGCAAAGCCAAATATATCTTGGAAGTCCCATAACTGCATCTTTATTGTATTTCATAATCAGAAATTATTAGGAATTCCTTAACAGAATAACATAAAATCAATGGGCATCTGTGGCTGCTTGTTTAAAGCTTGTTCATTAAAACAGGCGGGCTAATTAAAATGACTGTCGGTCAAAAGCGTCTCTCAGCTGGAATTATATTACACACACTATAATCAATCAGGCCGAAAATTCAATTTAAAAGCAATCAGCATTTGGTGGGTTTTTCTGGAATCAATGGTAATCCAATGATAATTTTGACCCGTGGCTGATCTTTATTTTTAGTCTCAAATGTTCCTGCTCCCTCAATAGACTTATGGGAACGGGTGCCAGGCGACGCGTGTTGGGGACGCTCCAGATCCCTGCCATGGCTCTGCACACTACATTACCCAGCAAAATGGCCGTACTCTTACTCTTACACTCGATACTGTCAGGCAACAGCTCATTCTGGGGGTCGGATCAATAGTTCAAAGAGTACTTTTGGTATGAGAGGTGGAAAGCTACTAAAAAATAAGAATATTTGTTCAAGAATAAATCGGTCAATCACATTAAATTGTTACTTGACTCAGGTTAAGTTTTGGCATTCATGCTTGGAAAATAATAAGTTAAAAGTATCAAACTGCCTCATTAAGTACTCAAATTTGTTAGTGTGTTTACCAAGATTAGTGATTATTCATTTCCATGTGGCCTTTGTTAATAATAGAATGGACTCTAACTCTAACAACTGAGGCCTTTTTGATAGGAACTCTTGTGTATGTGCCTCTGCCTCTACAAATACAGATACAATTGAGAATATTTGAAAAATAAACCGCACCTAGAAATGTAGCATAATTACATTTTTACTAAAGCAGGGGTCTTCCAGGTTTTTTAAGCCAAGGACCCCTTATCTGAGAGAGGGACGGAGCAGAGACCCCCTACTACATATGTTGTATACAATTGAGTTTCAAATTAAACTGGGCCTACAATAACGCCTATATACATGCTGTACATTTTTAGTGTACAGAATACTAAGCTATTAAATAATTGTTGCCATGATTTTATGATTCATGTTTTAATGTTAAACATACATGTGGCACAGTGAATCCTTAGAATGAACTGTATCTGGATCTTAGTGACTTTACCTATAGGCTAGTAAGCCTATAATTAATGTGTTTTTTTCACAAATTGGCTGATTTATATCTGCTAATAATATGTTGGATTCATGTTAAGACATTTTCATTTATTTTTTTACTTTCAAAAAATGAACAATACTTTGGTGGCCCCCCTGCATGACTCTGAGGACCCCCTAGGTGTCCCGGACCCCCTTTTGAAGACCTCTGTACTAAAGCACAGAAATCAGTAGTCATACTTAAAGTCTCATGCTAAGAATAGCAATTGTGTCTCCAGTTTCTTCATGAAAGTGAAGACAGAAATGGCCCCGCAGAAACAATAACAGCAGATTTGATCCATCACAAGACAGCCATAGAAAGCCACTCATCATGACAACATTTATCATATCTTGCTGCCTAAACTGGAGTTAAGAGGCACGTCTTAGCTGACAACCACCACTTAAAAACTTCAAACATGCTCTTACGCTGGGCTTTTGCCCTCATCCAGATCCTTATTGGGAGATTTCCACCACAAATACACATTTTGGTGGAGCAAACGACAAAAATAACCTCCTGTGTGCTTACTATAAGTATGCCTCCTCCAAGCGTTTACACCTTTTATGAATTTATGGCCACGCGTATCTCTCCCAATCCTCATGATAACAGAAAGTCTACCTGCCATATGCCACTAAATACAAGTCATAAATCTATTAAGCAGTGCTATGATTAGATCATTTCACTTCAGGCTTACAACACGAGCATCAAATGGGCAGTTGTTCAATGGGCTTTTGTCGTTACAGCTTGTTTCTTAACCTGGCAGCTGAAGACAAGAGGATACACGTAAGACTGTCAGCAATAAAAGAGAACTTGGAAAACGGCTTAGCACTGAGATAAAAGCTCTTTTGGCTGCACGATTCAGCACTTGACCTGCTGCGTCTGCGCTTTTGGAAGTCTGCACTCAAACAAAATTTGAAAAAGCAGATTTGTCTCTGATGAGTCCTGCAGAGAAAAAAAACATGACTGTTCTAGTTTTTGGTTTGGGGGTATGTATCATTGTAAAATGTATCATTGGTTGAGGACAGTGCAGCTGCAAAAAAAAAAAAATGTCAGCATAGTTTAAATTAAGTTTTTTGCAGACATATTAAAGCTACGCAGTCAGAATTAGAAACGGAAGGATTCTCTGATAATTATACAGCACAGAGATGCTCTCTTGCAAAACTTATGTCATACCTCACGCCAACCCAGTAATCAAGTGAGTCAAGAGGAAAGAATGTCTAATAATGGAATAGCACAATCTCTCTCTGAGTGATCAAAACAACAGTTTTCATACCGCCAGTCACTGTCAAAGAGGTGGCAGCAGACAATCACTGTTTGGGGTTTTCAGGGGTTTTCAGATTTTCCCAGCATTTGTCACTTTGTACAACTCTTGCTAAATAGTTTGAAGCCGGAGTAGTTTGAAGTGTTAGTTTTTTTGTTTTTTTTAAGAAATGTTTTTGGGCTTTTCTGCGATTAATTTTTGACAGGACAGCTAGGTGAGAAAGGGGAGAGAGAGAGGAGGAAGACATGCAGGAAATTGTCACAGGTCGGATTCGAACCCTGGACCTCTGCGTCGAGGCATAAATCTCTCAGTATATGTGCGCCTGCTCTACCCACTGACCCAATCCGGCCGCAAAGTGTTAGTTAGTTGATTTGTAACAGGATGTTTTTTGCTTTGATCCTGTGAACAGGAGCTCAACAACCGACTCTGTGAGTAATCAGTTCACAGCTGAAGGCTGTTTCTAACTTTTGGACATTCACTGTTAAGCATTACATCACACAAAACCTTTCACATCTGTTCACCAAAGACGCCAGGAGACAGACGATCTGCCTGGAGGTCGTCAAAATGTTGAACTATTTCTAACTTTTTTTCTAAATCATGCTCTGTGACAAAAGTGTCCAAATTGCAGCACTCCAGCTGCCCTACTTTTTTGACACCAACTGCATTGCCTCCTTAGTATCCAGTATCTAAAAACGCCTCGTCATTCAATACCAAATTTCAATACCTAAGGAGTAAATCTCATCAGCGTCAGTAAGGCAATAAGCATACAGCATGCTTGGGACTCGGTATCTGCAGATATTCAATATTGAAAAAAAATGGGATCTGGGGCCAAAAAAAGTTGATCAGGACATCCCTAATTGAAATATGTTGAGTTAAAAAGGTTTCTCTTGAGCTGTGTCACTGAGTGAATACTCATACAAGATGCGATGCCTTAGAAAGTCACTGAAAGATCATAGGACATGATTGCCCATGAAAACATCAACCTAGATAAAAAGGCTCTTTGGTGTTTCTGATGCGACTTCCACTTTCCCACAGGTGCTGGTAACAGGTGGGATTCGAGGAGAGTGGGGAAGAGGCCTCGCCAGTGTGGCCGGCTGCCCCAGCGGGTCAGGGGATCATCTTCCGCCCAGCTGCTGATGCCCTGTTATCCCCGAGCCATTCATCACGGCTCGCTGAGAGTCAGATATGCGCTGCCCCCAAACCCCCCCAGCTCCCAGCATTCCTCACTTTCCCCTGTGGATCTCCGCCGCTGATAGCTGTCATGGACTGTACTGATGTACCCAAACACCCGCCCACCATGTATTTACAAAGCTGGTTTGAATCCGTTTTAAGAACATGTCACTAGTCATGTCTGTCTGTCTGATCTCTTCACTGCAGCCTGTGTCTTTCAGATCACTACATACAGCGCTGAACTTAAAGGAGTGTGTGTTGCAAGGTATAGCTCCCTAGCTACAAATCATGTCTACTTTACACTTTTGCCAACCAAATTGCAATGCAAAAGTTTTAGATTTATATTATCTTTCCACCTAGCCATTGGTTTCCATTTTGTTTTGTGTAGTGTGAAAATCAATTTGTAGGCTCTTCAAATTTACTTGAGCTGTATAATCCATCCAGTTTATTTTGTGTGTGTGGTGCTCTAGTAGTACGTCCAGGTAGATGCACCAGTGCTTACATTAGAAGACAGGTCATGCCATTCCACTTATGGACATGTAATGGAGGTAAATCGCCAAGAAATTAAGCAATGCACCAGGAAAAAAGAAGGGAAGAAGAAAACAACTAGCCAATATAGACAGGTATATAAACAATAAGGGTTTTAAAATATAAAAAAAATGTTGCAGATGTTTTTTATTTGAGTGCAGAAATGCATTCAACATTTGTTAGGCTTCAAGGATACACACAATGGGGATTAGGACTGAATGTAAACACAAGTGTGTTACAAAAGAAAACATAGGATACATTTAATGTAGTCTTGCTGTTCATCATGCAACTTAAAGTTCCAGTAGTCTGTTGATTTTCACACACACACACACACACACACACACACACACACACACACACACACACACACACACACACACACACACACACACACACACACACACACACACACACACACACACACACACCTCCTGTATGTGCTTGCCCTTTGACAACATAGGATATATATCATATCACATATCCAGGAGACTAAGGTAATCCACTGCCTGACTGATGCTGAGGTTCAGTAAAGAGGAAGTCAGAGAGGGTTTCAGCGTCAGTAAACATATTGACAGACCCTTTGGCCGGGTGGTCAGCAGTTAACTTCATGTCATTATTGATCAGGTGATTCAACCGATTGATTGAGTCAATGTTGATGGATTGGAGGTGAGTGACTACAGGCAAGGTAATAACTGGCTTGCAGCAGCACAGGGGGGGGACGTTTTCTTCAGTGTAGGGCTACAACTCAAGATTATTTTCTTTGTTGATTAATGTGTTGATTATTTTCTCGATTCATCGATTTCTTGTTTGGTCTGTAAAATGTTGATCAGTGTTTCCCGAAGCCCAGAAGATGAGGTCTGTTTTTGTCCACAACTCAAAGATATCCAGTTTACTGTTATAGAGAAGTACAAAAACTAGAAAATATTTCACATTTAAGAAGCTATGATCAGAAAACGTAGACCTTTTTCCGTAAAAGAATTTCTCAAACCGATTAATTGATCGAATAATTTCAATGGTTGACAACTAAAATCGATTAACCTTTGCAGCTCTACTTCATTAAAATGCACATGAATTGAAGCAGTGACTAGGAGGTAAAGTGCTGACTTTCAGCTTTAATTTGAGGGTGATAACATCCACATCAGATGACAAGTTAAGGAACTGTTGCCATATTTATACACAGTTATCCAGTTTTACAGGCCAAAATGTATGGGACAAATTTAAATAAACTTAAATTAAACCATCATACTACATCATCAGATTTTCAAATCCTTTTTAAATAATTGTCTGAAGTCTCCAACCCAAATACATCAGCAGACACTTGTGTCCCTTGTGAATCGTCTTTTTGCACGTTTAACTGGCTTTTGACCCAACCAGTTATCAGTCATGATGTTTCCGCTGGTCTTTTCTGTACGTTTGGGATCATTGTCCTGATACCTGGCTAAGAGTTCTACACTGTTCTTCAAATATGGTTGTAAAAAGCCTCAAATTAAAACAGAGAGCCTGCCCTTTAACCTCATCATCGTGTCATTTAAAATCCAATGTGCTGCTGTACAGAGCCAAAACTTCAAAAAATGTGTCCACTTTCTGGTAATCAATCTACAGGCATATAAGGATATTTAAAACAGATTCAACACACTATCGTCAGGGATTTGTTTCTCCACATGTCGCTATTATGCAGACCTGTATGTATGCTCTTAACCAGAGGGGTCAGAGGTCAGGGGACAAGTCAGGAGTAGGTCATGCTTCAGTGTCTTGCTCAAGGACACTTGAACACAAGGACACAAGGACAGAGGTCCAGTAGACTTCAGTAAACTGGCTGCCTGAACCTGAGACCACCCAGTTACTGAGACACTCTCTCCAGCCAGCAGGACAACCTGCCTGCAGGGAATAAACAGCCAGGGGCCTATAACTCTCAAAGATAAAAACCAAAGCCATGCATTTACAACAGATGACTGATAGAGGCTTATTTTATGTGTCTGAAAGACATCGTAAAACCGCATCCTCATGATGCTCCGCTCATCTGCAAAGGTAACGACGTAAATGTCTGATATACAGTTGTTGAGCAAAGCATTTAGCAATGTACAGCAAGGACTTGGACCTCGAGACAGACCATACCAAATGCACTATAAACAAATAAAAAAAATTTAACCTACCAAGTTTGTGCAGTCTGCACACTTACAACTAACGTAAGGAGAAATCAGTCATAAAAAGTGTTGGTATACATATATACACACGCATATTTATATAGGAGTAGCCATTGTTGAGGTTGCCACAACACATAACTGCAGCCGCTCCAGTTTCTTTGAAGAATTTGGTAATTTATGCTAAAAACTTAACTTGAGGAAAGAAGACAACTGAAGGACAAATGTCTTCTTTCCATCTTGCTTTGGATTTAAATATCCATTGTGTTTTTCTGACAGTTGAGGAAAGACCAACATTTCCATTTTCCCTTTCAGAAAATACAAATGCAAAGTAGGAGTTCTACAATTGCTACCCATGCACAGTAAGCCCCGCCCCTTCCCGGCTCTTACCACATTGTAGCAGGACTTCTTCTCTGATCCAGTGAAGTGATACGGGTCTACTGTGTTGCATTTCTGCATGTACATCTTAAACATGTTGTTGATGTGTTTCAGGGATATGACGCAGACGGCTGAGTTAGGGGTCGGCTCCGGAGAGTTCGGCTTCCCCCGGGCAAAAGCGGCGAACAGGACGTCATCACCTTCCTCCACTTTCAGCTGCTTCTGCAGCTCAACGTCATTGCCCACTTTGGTGACGTGGGCAGCCTGGAGGATGTTGAATACCTTCACATCTTCCGCGGAGCGGCGTCGCCTTTTATCGGTGCTGATGCATTCAAGGGGCATCTCCACGTAACGACGGATCATGAGGTCCGAGGAGCACATACGGACTATGCGGGTGTGGTAGGCCTGGGAGTCCCTGTTCACCCGCTGCACTGTGAGGAAGTAAGTGAAAGGTCCACTGTGGAAGGAGTAAACGTATCGCAGGTAGTAGTTTCCACGTAGAGACGGAATTAAGTCCATGTACGAGCGGTTGGAGAAGAAAGTGAAGCCGTTCTGGCTCGTCTTCATCTTTCGCAGGGAAATGGTATGAGGATGTGTCGCACTGCCCGATATGTTTCCCATGCCTGGGATCTCAGAGTTCCCAACAAAAAACGTGATGACGTTGCTTTCCACATTGAGCACCTGAGAGCCGGAAGGGCTGACCACAACATCTGAGTCGCTGGGTTGACCCTTGCGTTGTCTCACCCTGTCAGCAAAGCAGTATACCTGTTCGTCTACGGTTTTCGGGCTAGTGTCGTCATCCAGGACGTGGCGGCGGCAAACACCATTGTCTGCCGAGCCGCAGCTGTACAACCCCTTGTCGTAAATGTTCTCCACCACCAAAGCAATGTTGTGGTTGTCCACCCTGCCGCCGCTGCTTGCGCTGGACAGTTTCTGACCGCAGGTCTCGTTGGCAAGCAGTGGCCCCGTGCGGTACTCTGACAGCTTTGTGAGGTTCGGAGACAGGGCGTAGATTCTGTTTACAGCTCCGACATAGATGATCCCATCAAGCGTCACCATGTTCTGGATGGGGAAGTCTGCAGTGAACGTTGGGAGCTCGTAGTTGACAGAGAGGTTCAGTTTGTTGGTCTCGGGTGATTTATCACACTGGAACTGCACACTGGGGCACAAAGCCCACAGCAGTATGACGGCATGAAGCGAGCGGAGATTCATCCTGTTCCAGAAATAAGAGACATGAGAAATGAGTTGGTGAAACATCCCTGCTGGAACACAGAGAACTCAAAACATCAATCATCAAAATAAATATCTCTGAATAGGTGGCCTCAATTGTTCGGAGTGTGAATGTGTGGAAAAAGGGCGCAGTCTGTGCTGAATAGGGACCACTGAGGAGAAAATAGAGGGACATCGAAATCCCTTTTGAGACTCATAAATGGAACTGTGTCAGGGTATAAAACCCGGGTTTACTCACTTCACCACAAGCAGTGAAACCATTCATACTGAAGTGACTGAAGGCTTTATGGTGACACAATGCTTCAATACCAGCCTGCTAATCCTCTGTGCTTCTACGTCTGACTCCACTGACCCTAGACAAACCAGCAGCGGGACCTGGGTGAGCACTTCTGCGGTGCTCAGCTCCGTTCCCAAGTGACCACAGCGAGAGGCAAAGCAGTGAATCACCCAGAGAGCAGCCCGCTCTGCAGGGCGACGCAACCACGGGCCTAAGTTTAGACAGCAAGGGCCCGAGGGAGTGGACATAAACTCAATTAAAACAAAAGAGGCTGGAGGGAGAAGGCGAAGGGGGACCAATCCTGCAAAATGATAAATAACCCCAGCAACTAAATGGTAATCCACTGGGAGATGCTTTTAGTGGAGGGAGGGAGGGGGTAGAGTGGGTGAGCAACACCAGAGAATTTGCAAAAGGTGCATTTGCATGCTCCCTATATCTGCATGTGGTTTTAACAGATGTATACCAAAACAAGACAACAACTTCCAGCGCAGTGGGTTTGGTTTTTGCAAGTATATCCGCAGTGTTGCATAAACTCACTGAGATCCCCTGTGTGCACATTTTGGACTGATTTATGACTGATGTCTCACTGTTAGCAACTCATTTGTATTTAGAGCGAGTCTGAGGGAGAAGGCTCAGTTTTATATTCTCACAGTGTCATGTAGAGACAGACAGGCCTAACAGGTGCTTATAGGCAAACTCCTATGAAAGTCTAAAGCAAATACCATTACTGACAAGTGCCAAAGACATAATATAAGAGACTGAGGCAACACGGTAGGAGGACAAAGGGGATATAGACGAAAATAAGTCCGTTTTTTATTATGAAGGATATGGTGAGGTGAGTATCCCCTTGTTTTGGTCTACAATTATAAGTAATAGTGGGCATATTATTGCGCACCTGCACCAAACACAATACATGTAACTCCTCATCGCACGGCTGTGTTTTCAAAGGACAAAAGGCGGTGGGAAACAGTGAAAATGTTTTCAGTTCGAGAGGAAAGTGACTCATGGCGAAAGGTCTCAGAAAACACAAATGGGAAGCTGGTGAAATTGTGTTAGGAGCCAGAAAAAAAAACATTTCAAAGGCTGTGATATCCAGAAGAAGAGGAGGAGGAGAAGGAGAGGGTTGGGAGTTTCAGGGTCTTTGCGTTTTTACGCATGGAACTACAGTTTGAGTGAAATGAAAAAAAGTGCAAGTCAAGTCAAGAAACTGTGAGAACATTTGCAGATAATAAACTCACCTGTTAGCGAGCAACAGTGTTGTAAGTTCCCTTGATTCAAATCATATTCCGCTGGTGTATTCAAGAGCGGGACTTCTTTGACTTTCTCATCAAGTCCAAACTGATCGCTGTGGAATCTTCCGTCGCTTCTCCGTAAATAAAACTCCCAGAAAAAAAATAGTCCGATGCTTTTTAACTCCCTCAATCTGACCTTGCCCGTTTTCCAAGTAGTTCAACTCTAGTTCGTTGATCGCCAGCTAAAACCTGTGAGTCTCAACGCTGACTGACTGCATCCAGCAGAAACACACTGCTGCTGCTGCTGCTGCTGCCGCTCGCACATCAGCTCCTCTCGTGGTGCGTAAAAGCTCCGCCTCTTTCTCTCCAAAACTCTGTGACGCGTCCAGGTGCTGCTGCTGCTCCTCGCTCTGTGGAGTTCAGGTGAGACCAAACAGACCCACACAGAGTAAACAGTAAATTATGAGCTCTAGTTAGTGGTAATCATGTGGCACAGAAACACCAATTACAACAAAACCAGTTTTTCAAAGACGTCCCAGGTACTACTTTTTAATGTATCACTTAATGCCAAAAAGTTTGTGTATAATGCCCTCAAAGAACTCAAATGACTTTGATGTATCTCTTTTCTGTAGTTTGATATCACATGATATGTACTAAACTATTATATTTTAGGTGTAAATTCCTAATTACCTCAAAAAACAACTTGGTTTGGAGGGATTTATTCACCAGATCTGAATGTCCCTGAACTAGACTCTGAAGAAGGGGCTTTAAACCATTAATAAAGCATCTTTTACAGCACAACGTGCCCTGGCTGACCATTTAAACTTCATAAATGTTCAAACTTCAACAAAATCCCCAAAAAAAGTTGCGTAGGCTACACAAAGGAAGAACTTTCTTTCTTCTTCAACTTCCACCTGACTCTTCTCCAGCAGCCCTATGAGTCAGACTACTGGTTGTCATGTTAAAACGGCTCACTCAGCCATACATAATGAGCTAAGTTATAAAGACTTAATCAACTCAGTGTGTGTGTGTGTGTGTGTGTGTGTGAGAGACTGTGTGTGTGTGTGTGTGTGTGTGTGTGTGTGATTGTGTGTGTGTCTCAGCTCATGAATCAACAGTGGCTGGCACAAAAAATTCCTTTGTCCCACTTCCTGAAAAGGAGGGCAATAGGAATGAAGACTGGAAACCCTGATAACAGAGTGTGGACGGAGAATTAATAGGTACAGAGCAGCCGAGGAGCAGCACGACGGCTGTTTGCACTCACTTTCTGACAGACGCGGTGACATGTGAGGGTTTAATGAGACAGACAGTCAGGGGACGAGTGTGTTCAAGTGGGGTGATGAGTGATGTGATGGAATCGGTCACATCTTCTTTGTAAAACTAGACAGATCACTCTGTATGTGGATGAAATAAGTGTTTCAGCGAGCTAAAATGTCATTACAGAGTGGCAGTTTCCTCTCTTCTTCCCTTTTTTCCTGTTTTTAATGATAGAACGGCTCAACTGGTTTTGCATGTCTGTCACATTCATTCATAGAATTTAAACATAGAGATGAACAACCCCCCACCCAATTCATCAACCTGTTCTACTGTCAACTCCCTGATTTCCCAGAGGAAAACACTGTAACCTCTGACAAAACACCAGAGAGCCCTCAAATTGTCACTGTACTTCATCAACCTTTTTTTTTCATCTCAAAGCACCATTGAAGAAGAAACGGTGGTGAGCAACAAAAAAATACGATGACGTAAAAAACTTTGAATAAATAAACCAGAAAGACAGAGGAAATGTCTGATAAAAAGATATGAATTTATAAAAAAATAAGTGCTTACAGAAGGAATAGTTGGACATTTATTCACTTTCTTGCCAAAAATTAGATTAGTTAAGCTTAGTGTAAAGACTGAAAACAGGTCAAAACCACCCACCAGCACCTTTTAACATAGCTGTATCTTGTATGTTTAATCTGCACAAAAACTGAAGTGTCACAGCACAACAACAACTCATGGTTTTCCAGGGGGCTACGTGCAGGACAAATGTGTTTCCACGATGCAGGGGCTTTGTACAGTCTTGTTGTTAACGTGATGTTTGCAAGGCAATCAGTGGAGACTCCAGGCATACGCATATTTTCCCAAAATGTTGAATAATTCCTTCAGGTTTACGGACTAACTAAGCTAATAATTATGATCAAACAGAAGCTCAGAAATTGTAGAAGCTGTTTTATGCAACCACTTTGTCTAAAAATGACAGAAAACCTCTGCTGTATCTCTCTTTCACCTGAAGCTCAATCTTCTTTTACTTCTTAGAGATGAGCAAGAAGCAACACAACACACTCCTTCACTCTTTGTAGTCTCAGTTTTTTTCCAGAGGAACTGTGTTTTGCCTTACCTCGGGGCAGTTCTGACGCAGTTGCCAAGGGGTGTGTCTGACACAGGGTGTGTGTGTGTGTGTGTGTGTGTGTGTGTGTGTGTCTGACTGTATACCCGACGGGTGTGTCTGTGTGGCTCCTGTTGTGGTAAACTCCATTTTGGCTCAGGCCCCATGTCTTGGCAGGGAGGAGAAGAAGAAGAAGAAGAAAAAAGGAAAAGGTTGGTTGGGTTGTGAACCTCACACAACCCTAAAATTATGACATGCGCTGCAGGAATGATCTGCATCCTGCAACCACAACACCTGCAGCACAAGAACTAAATATGTCTATTTCCTGTGCATGTTTTGCACATAGCTGACATAAAAAACATCAAGAAGTAATTTGTGTGTGTGAAGTAGTATTAAATTGTCAGTGCACCCAAATTACAATCAGGGACACTGTTACTGGAAATGAATGTTCTTGTTGATTTTATTTTATTTTTTAAATGAATGAACTGGAACAATGACTGCGAGCCGGGTGTTATCGCCCTACATCTGTCGCCGACATCCAAATCCCTGCAGCCATGTTCCAAAATCTGCTGGAAAGCCTGAAACAAGAACAGCGGATAGCAGTGGTGCCTGTGGCTTTGGAATGAGATATACAACAATCACATAGGGGTTGGTAAGGTTCAGTGTCCACATACTTTTGGCCATGTAGTGTATCTCCAAACCTGGGCAAGTAAAACCGAAACTATCTGCTGTTATATTACTAAATACCAATGTTTTTGTTTTTTTTCATAATATGGCTGACCTGACCTTTTAAATCCTACCACAACAATAGGAATCTGACTCATTGTGGCGCCATCTGCTGGAGCACTAGGCGAAAAGGCATTTCTTTGGTCTATGGAGACATGAGGGGAGCTTCAGGTCAGGCTAATTTCCAGGTATTATCAGGGAGGAGCAGGGCTGCACTCAGTCTTGATTTTCCCATTTCTGTCAACCCTAAAACTAGTCCAACAGAGGTTATTTATCACCTGCAGGGTCAATACAAACTCTGGTTAACTGCTGACCGGGACAGTAAACTCTGATTGATGCTCATGACCCATCAGAGGCCCTCGCCGCTTCATTCTGTGGATGGACTCTTTACCTTCTTTTAGCTCATGGGCGGCGTGGTGATTAAGTGTGCGCTGCCTTCATCACTCAGCTGTGTATTTCCATAGACAGACTTCTTCAGCGGGATCACTGCGGTTCATGAGAGATAACGACAGAGCGCTTCATAAAAGGTTACATGAAACATAGGTCAATGGAGTTATTTTTTTTGCTGATGCACTTGTCTATACTGCAGTAACTCTCAACGAGATGGCAGTTTAGTGTCTACTATCAAGGAGTCGTGGCTGTTAAAGAAGACTGCTGACAAATAGTAAGTGTACATGGCTATTTCAGTTCATGTCTGGGCTCTGAAGTGTGTCTAAGATAGCTAAATAATACCACAATGATATTTTCTTGTTGTGGAAAAGTTGCACCTGTTTATTACATTTTTACCTGCCCTGCAGCTGCATTGCATTATGGTTGATTTTCTGCTACGGTGGGAGTAGAAACTGGCATCTCTGCATGTTTTGTTGACAAAATTGAAAGTTGAATATCAGCCAAAAATGACCAAGGATTTTATTTTTTATTAGAAATAGAAGATTTTGTGCTATGTTGCTTTTTAACATTGTTATTTTTTGATGCATGCCATGCTCACTGATGTTCATATTGTAGATTGAACCTTTTGTCACCTTTTGGTTACTGCTTGCCATGCAGCCATCAGAGCACCATGATGGAAGGCTAGACTCCATATTTTTACGTCTGGAGAAAAAGATTGCGCTCCTCTCTTCCACTCCCTGTGTGTCAGATAAAGTCCCTCCGAATGAAAAAGGAAATCAAAAGATTACAATCTCATACATTACAGGAAATGGTTACTGCAGCAGACAGGCAAGAAAACTGTCAGTCAATAAGTTGCGTCTGTATCTGCCAATCTGTCCAGGGATGGATGGAGTCACGTTGCGTATCAACACTCGGCGAAAGCCATCAGTGTATGCACAAATATGATAAAGCAGCAGTATCAGCTCAGAAAAGCTCACGCATAGTTTTTAGATCCCGTAGTCCATTCATATCCCTGTATCCCTGCAATGTTTTACAAGAGATATAAACCCTCATCCACCTTCCCGCAAAAGTCCCGCATCACATATAAAATCCTCCTCCTCACCTACAAATCCCTCCATGCCCTGGCCCCACTGTACCTCTCCGACCTCCTCCATCCATACACCCCCACCCCGAAACCTGCGGTCCTCAGACGCTGGCCTGCTCTCCATTCCCCACACCAGACTGTACCTTCAGAGACAGAGCCTTTAGTGTTGCAGCCCCATCCCTCTGGAACACCCTCCCTGCAGATATCCGAAATGCTCCATCCCTGGACATATTTAAAAAACTCCTGAAACACCACCTGTTTACCAAAGCCTACAACCTCCTTTAGCTTAGCCACAGTCATTCTGTAAAGTGTCCTTGGGTTTGATGAAAGGAGCTATATAAATAAAAGTTATTATTATTATTTTTATTATTATTATTACATAGCTCAGTGGAATTAATGTGGATATGTTTCAGTTTATTAGACAGCTCTTAAGACGTGATACACATTTACATGAGTCTCAAAGTGACTGAGAATGACACCATGGATTTCAGAAACTGGTAGACAATTGTTTCAAATGTCAGAAAATCAATTTAAAAAACATCCGTGCAAAGCAGATAAACTTTGATGTGCTGTAATAAGACATCTGTTTTGTGAAGAAACTCAGTTAAAGATTTACAAACCAAATGTACTTGCTCTTTGACATTAGTTACTGTGAGATCAGTCTCTTTTTCTGTAATGTAAGCAAATTCAATATGATACAAATGGATTCAAGTCTTGACCTTATTCAGTGTGCCAGATTGCTTCATTTCCATTTCCCGCGGCTGTGTTGCCTCGTCTTTTTCAGTTTACAGGAAGCCTTTAAGAGCTCTCAAACTCTCCCGTCCTGCTTGTTTATTTGTGGAAGCTTTGACTGAAATAAACCACAGTTAAGTACCACTGTAATCACAGTTTGGGCTTTATCCTGCTTTTTCATTTGCCCTTACCCGCCATACTGTATATACTGTATACTGATTCTCCTCTTCTTTCTCTTTCTCCTTAATTAGTGGGAATGCTGTTCAGCAGCATTCCAACTATTGTTATTCTGTTCTTTATTTATTAGTGGGAATGCTGTTCAGCAGCATTCCAACTATTGTTGTTCCTGTCGGCCATTTTGTTTATTTATTTTTCTTTTTATTCCCTCTTCCGTACGTTTTTTGGCTCTCTGTAACTTCTGCATATGTTCAGCTATTAAAACCATTCAACTTTTAAAATGTTCAGCTCTTTCAGCTAATGATGGGACTTCTTCAACTTTTTTTCTACTATTTATACTTTTTTAAATATTAAGCTTTTTATGACTTTTTTTTAACATTGAAGTGAATGAGAGCATGCTTCAAATCCTTCAAATCTTCTTCCGCTCCCAAAATTTTCAGCTCCTTCATACTTTCACCTACAGACGCCAAACAAACTTTAAAATGTTCACAAAATATTCAGGTATTAAACTATGGCTTTTCAGTTTGATATCTTTTACATTTTTTGTGAAAAAGCTGTTTAAGTTTAGTGATCATTTCAGGATTTTTCTGCGTTTCTAGTGAGTGTGTATTGCGTGTCCTAGAGTGGATGATGTCATCGTTAGAGTGCAGAAGCTTAGGAATTAAATCTTTGTCCCCTCTCTATAAATTGCTCTCACGCCCACAATATCTACTTGTCATACACAATTTATACATCAAAACGTAGGTATTTTTGTCTAGTTTCAGACAATGTGCTCACTTTTGCGATACGTCTTATACTGTTGGCTCGATGAGCTTCCAAATGACAACAGTTCCACATTTTCCTCCATCCACTGCCATATTAAAAGTCTTCCACATTTCCCAGCGAAACGCAGAGCGAACCACTTTTTTAAATCGCTGATATGCCCACATTTTTAAGTTTATCAACATAAATTTTACATGAATACGTTCACAAAGGTCTTGTGGTTCTCACGATTACATCATTTCACCGATAGCCCTTATCGTTTTAGCAGTCTGAGGCTTTATTTGAGAGCTTGCTCTGTGTCTTTGAACAGCTCCAGTGTGGCCAGCTGACAGTTTCAGCAGGTGACACGGTCGTTAACCTGATTAAAGATCAAAGAGATCTCATCACAGACTTCAAAGGGGGTTTTCACTGGTCATACGTTACCATGACAACCCTTTCACAGACAGTTGACTTGAATACTACAGGCAGTAATATGAACATTAGTCTACAGCTTTAGTGTTCCACTTCTGTCTGACTGTCTCTGTCTCTCTTTGTCTGTCTCTGTCTCTCTTTCTCTCTGTCTCTGTCTGTCTGTCTGTCTGTCTGTCTATGTCTCTCTGTCTCTGTCTGTCTGTCTCTCTGTTTGTTTCTCTGTCTGTCTCTCTCTTTCTCTCTCTCTCTCTTTCTGTCTATCTATTCAGACACACACACAGACACACAAACAGACACACACACACACGCACAAACACACACACACACACACACACAGACACAAGCACACACACACACACACAAACACACACACTCACAAAAAAACACACACACAGACACACACACACACAAACACACACACAAACACACAAACAGACACAAACACACAGACACACACACACAAACACGCACACAAAAAAAAACACAAAAACACACACACATACGCAGACACACACACAGACACACACACACACAAACACACACACACACAGACACACACACACACACACACAGACACACACACACACACACACACACACAGACACACACACACACACACACAGACACAAACACACACACAGACACACGCACACAGACACATACACACACACACACACAGATACACACCAACACACATACGCAGACACACACACACACACACAGACACACACACAAACACACACACACACACACAAAAACACAGACACACACACACAAACAAACACACACACAGACACACACACGCACACAGACACACACACACACGCACACACAAACGCAGACACACACACACACACAAACACACACACAGACACACACACACACACACGCACACAGACACACACACACGCACACAGACATACACACACCAAAACACATACGCAGACACACAAACAAACACACACACAGACACACGCACACAGACACACACAGACACACGCCCACAGACACACACAGACACACACACACACGTGCACACACACACGTGCACACACACACATATACACACACACCAAAACACATACGCAGACACACAAACAAACACACACACAGACACACGCACACAGACACACACACAGACACACGCCCACAGACACACACAGACACACACACACACGTGCACACACACACGTGCACACACACACATATACACACACACAGACACATACGCACACACACACACACACACACACACACACACAGCCACACATATATACACACACTGAGGTACATCAATCAATGTGTCCCTGAAGTAAACACTTAACCCATACTTGCTCCAAAGGTGTGTTACCACTGACATATATGCTATTGAAAGTTGATTCCTTTTCTCTTTTTTCCTCTCGTTTTATCTTTCCTCTCTTTTTCCTCTCTCTCTCTCTTTCTGCTTGTTTGTTCTATGCAACGGATATGGCTGATAATAAGTCTTCTTAGTCATTTCATTGAAACGTCCACTTTTGACAGTATTACAGTTTAGCTTCCAGCTTTCTAAAATGTATTTTAGCTCTTCACTTGGTTAATGCAGTTTAGCTTCCAACTCTAACAATTTTCCTGATTTTTTAGCGTGTAGTGCATTTGAGCTTTAAGATTTTTCGTACTATTTGTTTCATATTTCTGCATTTGTGAGTGGCACACACACACACACACACACACCACACACACACACACATACATACACACACAGCCACACATATATACACACACTGAGGTACATCAATCAATGTGTCCCTGAATTAAACACTTAACCCATACTTGCTCCAAAGATGTGTTACCACTGACATATATGCTATTGAAAGTTGATTCCTTTTCTCTTTTTTCCTCTCCTTTTATCTTTCCTCTTTTCCTCTCTCTCTCTCTCTTTCTGCTTGTTTGTTCTATGCATGGATATGGCTGATAATAAGTCTTCTTAGTCAATTCATTGAAGCATCCACTTTTGACAGTATTACGGTTTAGCTTCCAGCTTTTCTAAAATGTATTTTAGCTCTTAACTTATGTGCAGTTCAACTTCCAACTTACAAGTTTTTCAGCAGTTTAGAACAAACCATTTGTTCCATATTTCTGCATTTTCATCAATGTTTCTCA